>NW_025224165.1:2736646-2975473 GCF_014066325.1 Apis laboriosa
ATTAGTTTATAATATCTATATGACCTGAGGATGAAATATTACATTATACGAAATTAAATTAAGTGAATTAAATTTACACGTTTCAAAAATTCCAGTAATTTTGTACAAATATTTATATTATTTAAATCGTAGTTTATTTAATTCATTCTTCCTTAAGAATTCCCATTCTTAATTTTAATTTATTTAAAGCAAAATGTAATAATAATCTTGATATTCATTTCGATATATTGCATTTTAAATAATACAAAATCAAAATCTGTACGTTTCGAGTTCCATAGTTATAATTCAATGAATACAATAAAGAAAATACTATAATGATTAAACATAGCTTTCGAAATTTTCGTGCGATGAAGATATCTCGAATTTTAAGAAAGGGCATTCAAAAAATCATTCATAAAATCATTGATTACAAAATTACAATTAATTGATTAACGAAAAATTAATAAAAATCTCACATTAAATAAAAATTAACAGATTTTGAGATATGTTTTAAAAAAATTCTTTTTTATTAAATTTTCAAATCTTTCCTTTTTCAATAAAATATGTTAAAACAATACAGATAAAATTTCGTAAATTGTGGAAAGATTGTAAAGATTAAACGAAATCGATTCCTATTAAGAGATCAAGGCAAAGTTATTTCGAATCTAATTTACCGTATTAAATGAACCACGTAAATATTAATGCCTTGACACGTGACTTAATACCGTGAATTTCTTCCTCTCTCTTCCTCGCCTATTGTCTCTATTCAGGCCACCGTCTCTGTCATTTTCACTGGCATTCCGGTTCAAGTGGGCAATAACGTCGTTAGTCGTGCTAACAAGTAAATTTTGTCACCTCGAAGAGTCGTTCCCCTTCACTAGGCGCGATTCAACTAACGGCTGCATAGACTATACATCCATTATGCTTTCATTACACTTAACCAGGATGAAATACGTCACAAAATTCTGTTTGTATTGATTAAACGAAAGATATAATAATTTAAACAGATATAAATAATAGAAAATCGGTTATGTAGGTATTTTGTAATCGTTAAATATCGATTATTTTGCTATTCAAAAATGATTAAATGTAATATTCAAGTATTTGGAAAAATCTATATATTTATTTTCATCTTATAAGAATTTTTTTTTAATGAGAATTAAATATATAAAATCTAATTATATCTAATATATTGCAGAGATAAAACTTAAAGTATTAAAAAAATATTTTGTTAATTCATGAATTTTATAAAATTATAGAATATTGTTTTATTATAAAGTCAATATATTATAAGTCTATATATTAACATAATATAAAAATTAATAATATAAAATGTTATATAAATTTGAAATGTTATTATGATTAACTTATAATAGAAATTTTGAATTTTATAAAATTATAAATAAGTATTTATAAGTATTTATTGAAACAAACATTAAATAATTCTTTTTAATTTTTGTATTATAATATATCTTTTATATGCAAAATATTTAATATATATTTAATATGTAAAAACATATTGAATATAATAATTTATATGAATAATATTTGTTAGAAAATTCATAATACGTAAAAGAAAAAAAAAATAAAAAGAATTTCTATGTTTTTATATTTACACAAAGCATAAATCTCAAACTTTTAAAAAGATTGGAATATCTGTCGTTTCGATCAATCTTTTTTTCCAATAAAACATTCCCAATTAAAGAAAAAAGCTTTGAAAAGAAATTTACACGTTTCCAATGAAATATTCCTTTGATGAATACCGTGTTCAAATACTCTTATGATGAGCAAACTAAGTGATCAATCGAAAAATAATTTCTTTTCACCAGAATCAATATTTAACTGGCACGTCGCTATTTAACTTGTTAAATAGAAGAAAAAAGAATTCTTTTTCTAAATAATTAAAGAAATTATTATCAAAAAAGAAATTCATTTTTTCCTTTTAATAAAAACTCATCTAGAAAATTAAATAAAAATTAAATTAAAATTAAACAAAAATAATAAATTAAACAAAAATAAATGTTTATATATATATATATTATCGTCAAAAGATATTTATTTTCTTCATACAAACTTATTTATCTATGAAATTTAATTTAATTTTATGCAACTAAAAAATTTATTAATACTTTTTTATCATATATTCAGAGTAATAAATGTAATAAAAAATAAATATAAAGAAAACTATGGTTTAATTTTGATTTCCATGTCAAGCTCATCTTTACATTTTTATTTACAGATCTTCACCGATCCAAAGTTGCTTTTTATGTTTACTTATTATATATCCATACAACATGTGCAACAAATAATAATATATCAATGCATTAATATCAAACTTGATTAATGATTGCACGTTAATTTATCATATTTTTGATCACTAGTTTATATTTTATTTTTCCATTCCACAATAGTGTTACAAATAAAATAATTGGAAAATTAAACACTGTTTATTGCACATAAAAAATTTGCTCAAAAATTATCCAAACTTTATAATCATAACTATATGTATATTAAAACAAAGTAGAATTTGTACAAGATAAAATAAGATATTTGCAGAATCAATGATAAGAATAAAAATTTAAAAAAAAAAACGCCTAAATTAAAAGTCATCGGGTGAAGCACGATAAATCGAAACCTAAAAAAAAATGTTTATTGAGCCACGCTCTCTTCAGTTTCTTAAGAGATGGCGTTCCACTCTTCCATCCAATAGCATGTTCGAGTGGACAGTGACGTCGTTACTCTCGCTAAATAAATTTCATCGCCTTGAGTACTTACCTCGTTGGTTCTCGACTTGTCACGATTTAAGCGGGAGCGATTTAGAATCACGATGTCAAAACGTGGCGACGGAGGCACAAAAGTCGACACAAAGGCGCATTCACTCGCTGGAAATGCGCTGGATCTACCCCAAGGGGTAGAGGACAATGAGTGGCATTTACATTTAAAAGGATCGCGATGATGTAAGTGTGAATGTAGAGGAACGATAAAGAGTCGATAGTGTACTGTCGAGTACGATTATGGAGCAATTAAAAAATTCCTCCATGAAGATCGTACAGCATCGTGTCTCGTTTATTTGAATACAGAAGCGTGTGTGTCTTTTAAGGGATTTTATTTTTATTCTTTTTCTTCTCTCTTCTTAAGTGGAATTAAAAATACAAGTTTTTATTCTCTATGGAAAATTATTAAAAATTGTTTAAGAGATATTTTAATTTGAAATTTGTAAAACTTATAATGTGAAAGATAAGTATTAATAAGAATAGAATTAATAAGAATAGAATGTCATATTCCTCGTCTTTTATATGATTTGAAATTTTATAAACTTCAAATTATAAATATCTTTTAAACTGATGATATTAAATTATTATTTATTTAGGAAAATAAAATCGACCTTCATACGATTTTAATATGACTTTAGTATTCACTTACAAGAAAATTGCTAATATTATATATTAAAATATCTTCTTAATATGTCTTCAAACAATCTTTTGTAAGAATATTTTTTTGAAAAACTTTTCATTCTAGTAAATATTTAGAAGATATTTGACTATATTGAAATAAAAAAAAATACCTTGTAGATACAGCAATTTGACCAGATAAATGTTCGAGTTTCATTTGAAAATCAGTTTAAGAATAAAAATAATTACATCTATCATTCGTATCTGTCAGTCTTTATTAAATAATTGTACTGAAATTTATAAAGACTCTTCAATTTCAATGATATTACAAAGAGGTTATTATTTTATTTGAATTCTGTAGCAATTGAATTATTTCGATAATTTGAATGAAGAAAGATACTTGAATAAAAATAAATGTAACTTCATTATTCCTGCACAAAGAAATGATATCACATTTTATCGTGTGACATATTTCAATGATACAAATAAAAATAAAAATAATTTTTTAATTGACATTCTTATAAAATTAAAAACTAAATAAATCTGCCATCTTACTTCAACTGTACAGCACTTACTATGAATCTATATAAAGTTAAATTTTTATTAAATTTTTTAAAATAATATCATAGAAATTAATATTAATTACAATTTAACTATAATAATTAATTATAAAATATGCAAATTATAAAACTAATCAATTATCATGCTGATAAATTCATTATATCAAATTTATTTTAAATTAATATCGATATTCAATTCTTTTAAATAAATTTTAAATAAATTTAAATCGTCAAATTTTTTATAAACCTGAAATCGTAATTTTGTGTTTTAATTTTCTATTTTATCGTCTGATATATACATACATACGTACGATAATAATACAAAGAAAGAAAAAATAGCATCTTAATATTTGAGATATTGAACAATTCGTATATTTCAATTAACAATTATCAATATTACGTCAATAATCCGTTAATTTATTAAATTCAATATTACGAAATCTCGATTCCCTCCATATTTTATTCGTTCAGAGGATCGATTCGCGGCCACTTCTCTCCTGAAAATGTATTCACGACCCATTGGCATAGACTCTTTTTCCATATCATAACAAACGGTATAAAAGTGATCAATGCCATCTCGATACAGCAATAACGATTGAAAGTGGAGATAAAAAAAAAAAAAAAAAAAAAAGAAGAAAAAACTCGCAGGTCTGGCTAATCGAGCTCTGATCCGGTCACTGTCCCGGTTAAGATTCAATCGAGGGGTGGTGCAGAGTAATCAACGAACTCCACCTCCCAACGGAGCCGAAACGAACGATTTGCAAGTTGAACACGATTTAACTTTCAAATGGTTACAGCAAGATCGGCCTCGTTTATTCTTTCCCCTCCACCCCCCCCCTTTCCGCACCGTAAGAAAACTAATCTTCCTTTAACTCGAGAATACAAATGCTAAATTTATCATTATTCGAAAAGCTTTCGTGAATTAATCGGTTTGGAAGGTAATGGAAAAGTGAAAGTAGTGATAGGGATGAAATTGATCGTATATTGCGTTGGGGAAAAAATTTACTTGACCCAATAATTCTGATTTTAATAACTTGGTAATTAATGGGTCAGTTAATAATAGTTTGTGGGTATATCTATCAAGTATAATATCTTTGAGGAAGTGAAATCAAATCTGAATGTCTCAGCATTAGATAATTATTTAGAATGCAATTTTGCTTGATAATTTTTTTTTTTTTTTACAATAGGATGATAGAGCATTAAAAATAAAATTTCTTTTATAGAAAATTTTTGCTGCAAAATTATACATTTCTTAATTATATGGTCACAAAGCTTTGTGTAAGAAAAAATTAAATAGTGCAAAATAAAGCAAAACATTTCCATATAAAAAAAAAACGGTGAATTTTTAACGCTATATTATTCTTATGAGAAAAATTTGTAATTTTCATTTTTAAAATTATAAATTTTAATATTAAAACGTGAGAAAATATAAAAATCGATTATTCTTTATATGCACACAAAAATTTGAATAAAATCAAAATTATCGAACAAGATGAATTTTTTTTGTAATATATATATAATTGATTTTATGAATTATTGTATTTTAGATTTTTTGCAATCTTTTATTAATTTAAAGGAAAAATAAGAAAGTATATATTATTGATTCTCATCATCCTTCTTAATGAATAATATAGTAATTCGTTAATGTAAATATTTTTTACAATTGATATTGTTCAATGATAAATAGATTCTAGTTTAGAGAAAAATTTTCTTTGTTGAAAATGAATAAAAGTTACAATGATTCGAAATAATTTGTATTATATTTCAATTATTTATAAATCGTGTTAATTAATTATAAAGAAATTAAATTTTATCAATATAATAATTTATTATTATTTATTATTATATATTAACACTAACATTATTAAACTATTAAAATGATTAAATATTGCAATCGCTTCGAAAAATGCAAAAATCCGTAGTGTTTCCATCGTTCTGTCGCGAGATGTCAGTAAAGTTGAAAAGGAAAAAATAAAGGGAAAAATCGAAAACATGCCGTTGTAAATTGCAATTACATGAAAAAAAAATTTTCATTTCTATTTTCCTGTCATATAGGATTCCATATAGATAGTTCAAGGATTTCCAAAAGTTGGAAAACAACGTCATTATCCACTCCATCCTGTCAATTGTCATTCGCACAACTATCGCCATTCCTATCCTGCGTAGGATAGCTTGCGCGATACGAAACGAGCGAATACACATGCATAATACATACCGAGCCTCGTATAACGATGTCAGTTAGATTCAGACCGCATAATAAAAATCGCATTATGCAAGACTCAATCGGTTTATATCCTAAAAATATCATATAGTTATATCAAAACTCTGTACAAGTAGCGCATTATACAATATTACCTGAGTACTTTGTACATAATGATAATATAGGGTGCTCCAAAAATCTAAAAACTTTTTTATTCGAAATGTGATACTAACGATTCAAACATAGTGTCTTTCTCAATTACGATGATCGATTAATTTTTCAGAAAAAGGACAAGAAATGAAAGATAAAGTAATTAAATCAATTTATACATTTATAAGATAAAACTCGAGTCTTTTTCAAGATATGAAAGATATTTGTTGAGATAGTTGTTTCTTTCTTAAGATAAAATTACAAAAATTGTTTTTATTTATAAATTACTTTTTTTTTAAATTTATGGAAAATATTTGCTAAAATTATTATTTGGCGAAGTAATTGTAATTTATTTATTTTTATGATAGAAAATATTTTAAAAAGCTAAAAATAAAGATTTAATTGTAGTATAATGTACAAAAATTACGTATTCCAAAAATATTAAATTTCTGCATTATGAAAAATTAGAAATAAATCATATTATTATATAAGTATTACATTAAATAAATTAAAGAAATAATAAAATAAATTCAATTAGGAATAAATAACTTTTTTTTATTTTTTCTAATGAATTATCCAATAAACTTATGCTTCAATTAATTTGATAATCAACGTTCTAACAAAATTTATTTAATAAATTATTTAATAAAAAGGAGTGTTGATAATACTTGTAATTTATAATAATTATTTTTAAAAAATTTCAAATTAAAAAAGTGTTTATATTTCAAAGATCTACGTTTAAATATATCTTCTCTTCATCATTAGAATATAATATTTAAAAACTATTATATATAAAACTAATATATATGTATACATATATTTAATTATTTCTCTAAAGCACTCTGTCCAACAATTATAGTTTCTTATTATAAAAAATCACTTGTAAAGAACCCTAAAAAGTAAATTAAAATTATTGAAAAAGAATTATCGTACATGCCATTAAAAACTTTTAGAACTAGTTTTAAAAAAAAAATTAGAAATAGTTTTAAAAAAATGGCGCATGAAAGAGATTGTTTAAAAAAAAAAACAAAGAAGAAGGAACTTATGGCAGGGAACATAAGCGAAGCGTGAAGAACGAAGATCAGAAAAAGGAGGAAAAGAGTGAAAAGAAAGTTTTCATGCAATTGATAGGACCGCATCCGAACTTTAAACAAGTTCGAAACTTGAATGTTCGCCATGGCACCTGTTCGGACGTCATTCGTTGTATTAAATGGTGAGACGAAGGTGTTGCGAAGTTTTACAATTTTTTAGCACGAACTTTCATGCTTCGGTTAGATCTTCTCTCTCTCTCTCTCTCTCTCTTTCTCTTCCTCATGCTCCTGTTCCTTCTTCTCGATAAAAATTATTTGTTTTGCACGAGATTGCAAGACATAATTCGTATTTGCTACATTTAGTTTTCCGTCATAATGAAATATCTTAGTAAAGGAGTTCGATCAATTATTGGAATTAAATTTTAGAGCTATAAATTATTTTTTTTTTGAGATAATTAATAATACAATTGAAGAATATAATATGAGCAATGTACGCATAAATTTATACCAATTCATTGTATTTCTAATACAATATAATCAAAAACAGATCAAAAAGAAAAATATCGTTTATGGCTTATTCATTAAATTATTGAAGCAATTGATTTGCTTCAAACAAGTCAGAGCAAGACATAGATGCATTGTATAGAAATTGTGTAACGTTTTAAAAAAAGAAATTAATATTTAAAATGATAATCCATCTAATAACAGAAGATATTCATCTTTTGAAACATGAATTTTATATATAACAATAATAGTGAATATATTTTCTTCTATAAACATATACATTTCTTTAATTTCTATCTATATGTCATGAATCTTATTAATAATTTGAATTTAATTGAATATATATGTTATTAAATAAAAAGGAAATTCAACTTTCATTTATCCAACGTAAATTTCAATTATTTGTAACTTATTAAATGAATATCAATCTCTAGAATTGATTTAAAAAAAAGTATACCACTTAAAAGAAATACAATCTTTTCTTCTCTATATTTATAAAGATTCATCATGTGCAACTTGTCATATTATTCAATCATATACCTGTGTGTATACATGGATTGGTTGGACATAATACAAGTTAAGTCACCAAATCTAAATACTATCTATCTATACTTCTCAAACTTAATGATCCTAATGATGGTTCCCCAAGTTCGTGATCCGACTACATTAAGCCTTCCTTACACCATACTGTCTCGAGCTTAATTGTCCCTTTGATATTAATCGTACCATTGTGATTTATTCGATTCGGTTTATTCCAAACCATATTCCATTACTCTGTTTGAAGTTTGCTCCACAGGTCTTGTCTAATCTAGAATTTGTATCTATAATTCTATCGTTTCCATTCCAATTATAAATTACATTATTAATTATGATAGATTCAGAAATCTAAATAAACCTAATCCATCTTCCGTTTAAATGCTTTATCCAGAGAGCAACGAGCCCTTCTTGTCTTATCAAATTAGCCTGTTTCACGATGAAATTCTAGCATTGGCAAGTGTCAATCAACTAGCTTTGGAAAGCTATATGGATCTTGCCTTGATCTATGCTCTATTGTAGCTATGACAAAACACAAACTGTGTGCATTGTAGCTTCTTAGTGAAAGCTTCGTGTCAGACGATCATCTTCCCTTGTAATATCATTGCGGTGGTCACTTTGTGAAGTGAAAGACAATATATTATCTAGACGAATGCTTAACCGTAAAAGGGTTAAGTGAATCTGAAACGTTAAAGTGAATCTAAAACGTATATAACAATTAATGAAATGATAAAATTCTATAAATTATTTTTGTGCATGTTTTCATGTTTTTCAATCCTTTTCAACGCGTGATTCGATATATTTGTTGACACTGTCACTGATCCAAATATTTTATTATCTACAATTTTTAAAAACACTCGAATCACTGTGCATCGCATGAATAAATAAAATTATGCATATTTGAGCTTGATCTGGATGTATTTGTGGGTAGTTCACACATCTATCATTCTGCGGTTCATTAAAAATTGAACGGGATCCGATATTGGATCCGGTTATCTGATTCATAAATTGAAAAATATTGAAAAATATGATAAATCGAATATAGACTACTATCCATAAATATTTGTTTTATGAAATATGTATAAAATACAATTTCATACATATCTACACAATCTTATAAGAAGTATAAAATTTTTATGTTTTTCGTATTTGAATTTGTCTTGAATTTGATTTATATTTATAATCTATATTTATAGCACTCTTACAAACAATTTTCTTGCATTGCTATTGCTAAATATTATTAAAGAATAAGGGCAGAAATATCAAGGCTTTCGATTCTATTGAACCAGTATCACTCTCAATTGAAAGAATGTCGTCTGGCACAGAGACCACCCTTACAAGAAGTGGAGAAACTCTCCAACAGTGGCAGTTATCAATTTATACGAGTTCGTGGAACGAACTTTCAAGATTTACAGTCTTGTACTTTCCAATCCGTTACATCAAATAAAATTAAGTAGTTGAAAACTTCTTTTTCTTCACTCGACACCTGAACGCATTAGATGTTCTCCTGTGAATCTCTATTCGCTTATTGATGCAAAAAAAAGCAAAAAAAAGAACATCTTGTCACAGTCTCGTGCAATAGAATTTTTGCATGCCTTATATTTTGAATTCCATATTCTCTATACCAGGCTAATCTTTAATTAAATCTTTTCATCCTTCAATTGAGCAATTTGGTTGACTTTCAAAAATTTGATTAAACTTTAAATGTCTTCTTTTGAAAATTGTTTGTTTTTTGTTTCTAATAATTATGGATTAGTTTAGATTGATGAAATTTTAATTTAATTTTCATGTTCCTAAGAATTCTTATATCATATATTTGTGAAAGGAATTAGACGTTTAAAGTCTATCAAAAATCTTCAGTTAAGCCTTCTTTGAAATATTCTAATAAGATTAATTACTTATTGTTAAGAAAACAAATTTATAAATTAACCATTAATAAATTGATAAATTTATTGTTTAAAATTATCAATTGATCAATGATTAAAAATGAAAGTTCGTATCGTTAATCTTCATAAGAAAATAAATGTGTTAATTAATTTTCCTAATTAAGTGTGTTAATCAAACATAATAATTTCATCAATGATGGACATAAAATTTTTCATTCACGTATTATATTAATGAGTCAAAAATTGACACGCAATTACTTATTACATATTTATACAATCATAATTAATTTTAATTAACAATAACTGAAAAACGTGTAATGTATGACAAAATGTAAATCAATCCGGGAATGAAATAAAATTAATTATATTAAATCACTTCATGATTAATTTTAATATAAAGTAATGTTAGTAATATAAGTAAACAATTGATGATAAATGGGGTCGAAATAATCTCCGCAATAAATATGTTAATAAATATATAGTATGTCTCGCCTTACAATTTTGACATCTTCATTTTCTTGCAACAAAAAAACGTTTTCAGATGAAAAACTTGAATAATATTGAAATGAACATGTTAATTCATAAAAAAAAAAAAAAAATGAACAGACGACAATTACTTCAAATAAATTTTAAAACTGTTAGAATTATTTATCAAATTAATAATTTTTAGGCATAAATTTTTTTTTTGTTAAAATCGAGAGATTGATATATTAACAAAATATAGAATTAAAAAACCATTTAAAAAACCAAAGTTGACATTCATAAGAATTAATAACACCATAATATATATTTCCCTTCAACATTTTTCAAACTTTCATCCGAAAAATATTTCATTGTAACTAATAATATTGAGAAAATTAAAATGTCAAAATAGGACACCTTGTATAAAACGTATAACCTCCATTCCTGGACAAAAAGGGAATGCAGCTCGCTCACACGTGAGAAAGCAATTTCAAACGTGCTTCAATTTACAACCAACGTTTCCAACGTTTCTCCATTGACAAAATACGGAGGCAAACGGGTATCCCGTTAATGGCAAGAACACCACTGTAATCACTGCAATTATCCTACTTTCGAGGATAATTAATTCACACTTAACACGTCATTTGCAATCCTACATCCTCTCTGTATCGATCGCATTAATTAAACTGTATTTTAAAGCAAGAGGGGCCAGCCCTTTTGTAACAAGTATCGGGAAACAATCCGGATAAAAGCGCTGTAATCGTTCCTCGCCCTCCATTTTCTTACCCAAGATGGAGGAGGATGGAAAAAGAAAACAAAAGTGCAGCCTGCTTATCCGTACACCGTTAAAACTTTGTCGAGAAACATCTCGCGGATTTGCTGGCTGCCAATCCCTGTTATCGCCATGAGTTCCCTGTTTGGCCGAGGTTCTCGGTGTGGCGCTCGTGAATTGGTTTTCTCGAACAACGCACGAGTTTGAAAATGAAATTTCGGCGATGGAAAAAAATTATGGAGTATAAGGAAGATTAGTATGAATCCTCGATATATATTCGTTAAAAATAATTAGTGGAGAAAAGTTCGTATTTTAAAATTAAATCAAACGTTTTTGAAAAAGTTAGAAAGTTTAGTTTATCGTGTGATTTAAAATAAATGTTTAAAATGTTGCAATCAATCGAAATTTTGTAGATTTTAGTCAGAAACAAGCGGCAGATATCTAAAAATCTTTAGATTTATTACAAAAAATTTAAGAACTGTAATTTTTCGATAAAATGAAATATTATATAACTAACATAAAATGTATCTTTTAAATTTTAACTCGGATAAAAATCTTTGCTATTTTCTTCTTTGATTTCGATCAATTGCAACTTCAATTTTTATATATCATATAATAAATTAAGGTTTTAATAATTTTAAAAAAAAATTCAAATCATTTTCTCCAATTTTAAAAAAGTTTAAAGTATAAATTTATACTATATTTGTTTGTTCTATACAAGAATGAATGTTCATTCGTGATATTTATTTCAAAAGTTTTATAAAAAAAATATTTTGACTAATCTAATTATAAGATTAAATTTATATGAATACTGATATATTTCTAATATTTTAATCAAACAATGTATATATAACAAACGAACATTTATAGATTCCCATCTAATCAATATCTTTTATTTCGTAAGAATTGAAATAGGACGATATGCGATGTAGTGGTAATCTTGCACAATTTATATTAAAGTCACGTACAGAACTTGGAAAGTACTTAAATAACCCGAAAACTTACAAGTATTTCCCATTATATAAAAGTAATTTTAAAAGAGAAAGAAGCCTGCTACATGTTCTAAAAATTTCATTAAAATCAACGATCCAAAGATATTAGAACTCTCTCTTTTTATTTGTTCTTCGGACTTCTTTCAATCACTTTGTAATTACATACTAAATGAAATTTTTAATAGCTAGCTAGCATGCTTGTAATACGTTTTATAACTTTTTTTTCTTTTTTTTCGTAGCATGAGATTCGTGATATAGTTATAATCTCTTGTTACAAACTGAAAAATTAATTGATGATATTTTTTAAACAAATAATACGTAATAAATATTTATATGCATATTTTTTTTAATAATAATGGTTGATAGAATATAATAGATATTTAAAAGTTATTTTTTTAAAAAGAAAGCAAGCATATACGTTCGAAACTTAACAGTTCTTTCTTTGAATGAACCCACTTCGCGTTCTATATTTCTTTGAAACAGAAGAAACCTTTTTAAATCTTGAGAACTCTTAAAAAAAATTGAAATATTCTTATAGGGAGAAAACTGCCATTATATAATAAATTATGAAAACTGATTCTTTAAATATATCAATTATCAAAAATAATTTTATTCATTCATTCGTCATAAAAATATTATAAAATTATACATTATTTATCAATGATTGTTTTAACAAAATAGTATTAAAATAAATGAAAGAGATATATATTTACATATATTACATTACTAATATGAAATATAATATTATATTTAAACTAAAAAATAAATGTAATTTACAAAGTAAATATGGAAATAAAATTAAAAATTAAGATTATTAAATTTCGATTTAAAATTATTTTATTATTAAATCAATTTTTTATTCAATTCAAATTAATATTTATCAAATTAATATCCATTCAATTTACAGATTAAATATAGAAATACAGTCAAAAATTAAACGAAATAATATCATTATTAAATTTATTTATAAATTTAATTATATTAATTAAATTTTTAAATTTATTTATAAAAATAAAATTCATCAAAAATAAACAAAAATTAAAATTAAACAAATTAATTTTATTATTAAATTTAGTTAATTGTATAAATCAAATCCATTTCTTAATTCTAAATTCTAAATTCTAAATTTCTAAATTCCAAATTAATATCCATTTTAACTTCTTTACAAAACTAAATACAAAACCAAAATCAAAAATTAAAAAAATCTCAAAATTATCTAACCGATTTATAAAAATTTATTAAAAATTTATAAAAAAAAAGACATACAAAACTTACAACACGAAAATAATGAAATTTCTATCCCGATAAATTTCAATTCGAAATAGCATTAAAAAATCGATTCAATTTGCAAATTTATTATCAACGTGATTCGAGCAGAAAAAAATATAAAACCGAATTTGATAACCGAAAAATAATAAAGGAATCGACGCATGAATGCAGAATCGAGGCCCGCTTGTTATGCATAAATCGTCTAGGTGGGCGTAACCCGTGATAAAGCGATCGATGGATCTGGACACTCGATTCAGCATTTTCGATCGCGCAATGCTTTTTACCTTCCTTGCCCAGGGAATTTTCCACGTCACGGGGAAGAGGCGGTGTCCTACAAATTTCCAAGTCGCTTCATCATCGTTGCCCATCAGTCATCAAGAAAGAAACTCTTCAGTGGCGAAGCTTTGCAAAAAGTGTGGAAGAGGTAATGAGTAAAAAGAGAGAGAGGGAATGAGAGAGAGGAACGACCGATAGGAAATAGACGGGGATAGACCTTAGGGAGAGAGGAGATAAAGAAGCCAGGAAGAACAGAGTGATTGTATTGATGAATAATTAAGTATTATGTAATAGATTGGATAGAGAAGTTTTTGCTTTTCAACGATAAATTGTTGGTGTTCCTTTTGTTCGATAAACGATTAAAAGAAAATGATGTATCGGAATAGGTAATTGTTTACATCCTCTAATAATTAAATATTTGGTAATCTGATGGTTTCTTATTTCGTATAAAAAAGGCATTATTATATTATTTATAGCAATTTTTCATATTATTTTTTCTATTAAAATATTTTGAAACGCACAGTTGTAATTTACATTGAAATATTAAACGAATGACATGCAATTTTGATAAACAACGATCTTAGTACTAATGTAATAATATTGAGTTTAATTATACCATTTTACATTTTGAAATTATGCATAAAAGTGTCTAATTTATAATTAAAAAATTTTTTAATCTTAAACCAATCTTAAAAATTTCACGCGTAATTTAATTTTTATTTTTAACAAACTAATTCAAACTATCAAATAAATTCAAGAAAATTATATTCAAATTATATTCAATTATATTATTATATTCAACAACAAAAGTTCTTTAATTCGTTCGTTTATTTGTATTGTGAATATTATTGATAAAAATTTTATATTAAAAAAAAACTTCAAAATCCTTGTCACACTTCAAAAATATAATTTTCCACGATTTTCCACCATCATCAAGCAAACAATTTTTAATTTTTTTTTTTTTTTTTTCTGTTTAATATATCCGCGACGATATATTAACCCTTTCAATACATTCGAAGGGCGAGAAGATGCAGTAGGTGTGACACATTAATCAGTAGCAGCATCGACCGAGACTTGCCTCCACCGAAGGCGGAGGCCAACCAAGAAACCGACCCCTTTTCTTCGTTGAATTTCAAGGGGATGGCCGGCTCCTTCGTGCATTAAGCCACACCGTTATTGCTTTTTCCAAGAAAGGCAGAGGCATTGTGCCGCTATTAAAGCCAAGATCGACCGCCCTATGTTCTTGTCGAGTACTTCTCTTAAGTATTAAAACAGCTGACCTATTCCTCTGAATTATTATTTCGTCTTAATGATACTGGAGCCGAAATGAATAAAGGTGACGTGAAGATTAGTGAAGGTAAAAATGAAATATCTTTCAAGGAGTCGTAAATATAATTCATAAATAAAACTTTTATAAGTGCTACCAGATAAAAATATTTATCAAGGTAATAAAATTAAATGAGATCAGTTTTCGAGATTGAGAGAAACTATTTTTTGTTTATAATGTTTAAGGAAATATATTTAAAATGTAAATTAAAAATTGTCTGAAAATAAGTAACTTATTGATTTATTTCATTTCAAGAGAAAGTATATGGAATAAATCATAAAAGCTGAAAATGAAAAATGTATCAATTATCAGTCTATCAAAATTATTCATTTATCCATTTTAATTTTGAGTATTGTATAATATTGATATTGTATAAGTTGATCATCGAGCTTTTGATTTTTTAATAATTCAAAAAATATTAGCGTAAAATTTTAATATCAAATGACAAAATACAATTTACAAAATAATTACAGTAAGAGCAGACAAATTCTATATGAAAAAGTAGGAATGATATTTTTTTCGTATAATTTTAATTCTTCCCTTTTTTTCGATTTATTTTTATATGTACATAGAATAATTACCACAATCCAATTCGCAAGATAAACAATAAACAAAATCTCGAGAATATAAAATCTAATTAGAAAAAGTTTTAATTAATTTCATTTGTCCTCACGAAAATCTCATTTTCTACACGTTACTACCTTTAATAATCCGCGTTGCATATAAATTTCAGACAATATTAATAATAAAATTTCCTCTACAAGTCATACAAAATGAATATACTGTCCATCTTTTCTTAAAAAAAGAAGATATTTATTATTATAATTTCCATTACGATTACACGAATTTATCGTGTGTGAGAGAAACATTGGAAGTTTAATTCACTTCCGATCGGCTAATACAATTTCGAAAAGGAAGACAAAGAGGAAACAGAAAAGGGCGGTAGAAAGAAGGCGGTAGGTGTTCGAAGATAAACGTAGAAAGGCGAGTTCGGTGCCGATAAATGGTTCCAAGCCGAGAAACTCAAAGGAGGCTGGTTCAATTTAAATCGTAGTTTGTCCCTTAGCATCTGCTGCTAAGCCCAGCCATCCTTGAATGGATCTCCATTATGAATGGCCTCGTGAGATTTACATTCTGTCGCTCCGCCGCAACCATCCTTAGTTATATGTTATGGCAATTTGCCTTATTTCAAAGATTTCCTTTCGTTTCGATAACATGTCAAGAGAAAGAAAGATTGAAGGAATTTCGAGTACGAGAAGAAGAAAGATTGTAACATTCTCATAGGCGAAATTAAAAATTTAAATTATTCACTTTTTTATCGAATATTGTCAAAAATGTAGAAGACATTTCAAATAAAAATTAAAAATATATATATATATATTATTATATATATAATTCTTCACTTTTAATGCATTAAAGAATATTTATTTTTTTAATACTAAAATTATTGAAAGAATTTCTTCAAATATCAAAAAAAGATCATTAAAAATCCTATTTTAAAAAAAACTCTTATTTTCAACTAAATTTGCAAGGGAATTGATGGTAAATTGATGAAATAAATAAATATATCATTTGATTGAAACAAAACATTATACATATTATACATTATGAAAATATTAATTATTTCTATAACGAAACGTGAAACGATATTGAATCAAAAAATCTTTCTCCATTGATTCTAAAGTGAATAAATATTGCAAAACTTCCCGGAAACACTGCATCGTTATTTATAAAATACTTAAATATGAAACAGTGTTCACCAAGTCATCGGTCAAAAATTCCAATTACTTGCCTGCGCGCTTATTAAAATTTTAATGAAAAGGTCGGAACGCTTGTTAACGTACACAGTTTCGTAATCAAAACACTCGAAATAAAATAAGGATAATTAAATGAACGATAATTATTTTGAACATTTTTAAAAACTTCTGTTTTTCTGACTTTGTTTTTAAACAAATAATTTTATTTTTATAATATGATACGATTAAAAAATACTTATTAAATCTTTTATTTCTTTGTTTATTTTTTACAGTATATGCGTGACAGTGGTTGTACTTAATGTCCATTTCCGATCACCACAAACTCACAAAATGGCTCCTTGGGTGAAGAGGGTTTTCATCCATATCCTTCCTCGCTTGTTGGTCATGCGAAGGCCTCAATATAAATTCGAAACAAATAGGTGAATATTTATAATTGTCTATTTTAGCAGTAGAAGTAAAAAAAAAATAAATCATTATCATAAACATTGGATTAATTATAGTTAATAATATGTTATAGCAATATCTTAAAAGATCTTAAATAGAAATTATATATTTGCTTTGACATATTATAGTCGTACTTTAAAAATTATATTTTTTTTACTTTTTTTTAATTCATTTTAATAATATTTTAAAAATAGAATTCTGTTTATATGAACATATTGGAAAATAATTAGTTTATGCAACCAAATTATTCATATAATAAAAGTATACTCATTCATCAAAAATTTTTTTTTAAAATCACGTGCCAAACATTACATATTTGGAAATAGCTTTGCAAAATAATAAAATATCTCAAATCATTAAATTAAATCGAAAAAAATAGATTTGAATACAATATCAGAAAAATTATAACAATCCTTCAATTTTTGTAAAAGTTACTCTGAGTTCTATTAATATTCTATTAATATTTCTATTAATATTCTATTAATATTTAGGATAAAAAGAAATTTTTATATCAAGAAAAAAAAAAGAATTAAATTTGGTAATTTATATTCACAGATATAGTTCTGGCAGAGTATTAATGAGAACAGTCAGAGGAAAGGAAAAAACCTGTTATTATCCTTATCATCCATCTACTCAAGAGGATAGCGAAGAACATCTAACGCCAAAACGATTTCATAGTCGTGCCGCATCAAAAGAAGATCTTTCACCTTCCAGGTATCAATCGTATTCTCATTATTACAATTTTTATTCTTTATTATTGTATTTTCAAATATATATGAATATTTGAAAATGATGAATCATTTAAATAAATCTATATTTTAAACTATTTATTATTAATATCATTAAAAACGTTTCAAATTTGTATGGTTTAAAAAGAAATAATTTATTATATGATATATGATTGTAGAAAATACTTGAAAGAGTTGATATTAAAAGTTGTATGAGACAAATTATTAGGAAATAATCAGAAGTAATTTCGTATTCATATTGAAGAACATACTTTTGAAAATATTGAAGGATCGTTTATTGCCATTATAATAAGTACAATGTAATACAGTAGAACTTTATTTATATGAATCAATTAGAAGATAAGTAGTTCATGTAAATAGGTCAGAAAATATTTCATATGTCAGAAAATTATTAATTTCATCTGCTATTTATGATTTTTCGTTCAAATAAGTAAACTTTAAGTTCATTTAGCTCATTTTTCAATTTTGTAACTCATCAATTGTATTATGTCTTTATTTTCTTTCAAATATTCATATAATCGAAGAAACTATTCAGATAAGAATTCGATTAAAATTCATTTAGTCAGATATTGATATAAGTTTTGTTCCAATAAATGGAATTCTATTTTATTTTATTATATTCAAATGTCTTTTAATGAATAATTTCTCGATGTAATTAGTTGGATATTTTTTTATAGGAAATAGTAGTTGATAGTATAGAATAATAGTTGATGCATTTAAAAAAAATACGATAATATTGAAAAATATAAAATTGATCTTCAAACATTGTGTGTACATTTGTTTACAAAAAATTTCATTACATCAAATTATTTTTTTCTTGAAATCATATAATTATTTTCTTTTTGAAATCATATAATTTTTATAGAAAATAAAAAAATTAAAAAATTAATTTTCAAATACTCTCTGTAGATTTATTAATAAAAAATTTCATTATACTAAAATATTTTCTCTTAAAGTCATACAATTTTTTTGAAACATTATTTCATATAACAAATAGTTTTAACGATATGAAAAAAATGATTTAAATGTATAATAATATGTAATTTTTTCGTATAAAATCATACAATATTTCAAATATTATATTTTTGTATTTGTTGGTTTAAAAAAAAGATTTTTTAAAATTTATATTTTTGAAAATACTAAATACAATTACTAATTATTATTAATTATTGAATTATTATGATTTTGCTATATTAATAAATCATTATATAAAAATAGAATAATATAAATCTTATATTCAATAAAAATACATTTAAAATTTTTTAAATTACATTCTATTAATACCGAGCAGGGATATTTTTCCATATTATATTCAATTTCGGTATTATAAATAAATAATTATAAAACTATAATAAACTATTACTATTTGTACTATGAATATTTGTAAAAAGGTATTATATATTATTAACAAAATAACTATTTCTAATAATAATAAATTAATAATTTTCTATTTAAATATAATTTTAATATATATTAATAAAGTAATAATTTGATACTCGCATTAATTATTAGTTTATAAATTATTTTTATAATATAATTATATATTCATAATATTGCAAACAAATTTGTAAATTTGTGAATAATTTTTTATTCATCAATGATTTTTATCTTCCAAAATTAATTTAAAATTTTATCATATAACTATTTTGTTTTTTTTTATTTGTTGATTGTGAATTTTTCAAATTTTTTTTTTTCTGTTTTCTGTTTCATGAAATAAATTGAAACAACACATATATATATTTTCTACATATATATCTTTTATTCCATTTTTTTATTTCCAATTTTTATTCTGTTTCAATATTGTTTAAACTGATCTCTGATCTACTAATTAAGGATTTTCATTAATAATCATACATTATTAATTACATTCTCTCAATGTAAATCACTTTTAAAAGATAATTAACCAACTAATTGGCAGGATGATCTATTGTATTAAAGAGATATAATATTATGAGGTTTAACTAACAAGATTACACGATCAAAGTCCAGTTCAAACAGTAGCATAAAGTTGGAGTACCATAAAGAAACTTCTGTAACTTGCATAAGGCATAAATTGAGTTTGTAATGAATATAATCAAGTACATACAGACTGAAAATCTAATGAATCATGACGTGGAATGAAACTTGTATTATTCTCCAAAATTATACTACCAGCAACTTTTAGATACAATGGGATTTCTCCTTTATACAAAATATCTTAAAAGTCAAATAGTTTTTTTATATCTAGTATGCATAACAAATCTATCAGTTAATAAATCTACCAATACAATAATAAAAAAATATATAAAATGGCTACAAAAAATATTTGATCATCAATTATATTTATTACAGTATTTATATATTAATTAGATCCAAATATATTAAATTTCTTATCATATTTTAATTAATAGTACTTTCATATATATATATATATATATATATATATATATATATTATGATTGTTAAAAATTTGTAAAATAAACATGAAAGAAAAAAAATCCATATTTATATATTAATTGATTAAATCCAGATATATTAAACTTCTTATTACTATGATCATTAAAATTTGACATTGATACTCTTATTGGAAAATAAGAATGTATAAATATTCTTAGCCTTTTAAATATTACATTAGAATTTTTTGAAAAAATTATTTTACCATTTTAATCTATTTTTTACTTCTTTATTAATTATAATTTAATTAAATTTATAATTATAACATATAATTGGAACATAAATGGAAATTTCAATATCCCAAATTAATTAGTAAACACTTGAAATGAAAGAATTTACAGATACATTTTCAGAACACTCGTGTTTTCTTGTGATTATAATTCTGTATTTTAAGAAAAATAATATAATAATTGTAAAAGATATATTAAATAATGCTACAAAAATTGTTTTATTGATTTAACAATAAATAATAAATTCTCTATATTGTGAAAAAAAATTATTGCAATTCGACAAAAGTCAGGAAATCATCATTTATATTAAAATAAATTTAATTAATAAAAACAAATACGATACAAATTTGTTAAAAACAGCATACAAAAGAAAGACATGCAATTGATTCATTCATTAAAAAAAAAAAATACCTGTCCAAAACTATTATTACCCTCACCTACCATTATCTTGTTTGCAATTTAGTCTCGCTGATGGCGCAAGGTTCGGCGGAAGTTGCTTAATCCACGGGCCGCCATTACCACCGCTTCCTCTTCACACGGAATGCGAAGACCTATCTGTTTCCGGCGAGGCAGGGATCGAGGAGGTTAAAAGTCCTGTTCTTCGAAGCCCTCCTGCTTTCTCGCATTCGCGCTGCCCTCCCGAAATTCACAAATCCTGCATCTGTGTGCGCTTCATCGCGGAACACACGAAAATGCTCGAAGACTCGACAAAGGTAATTTTAATCGAGCTTCCTTAAAAGTTTATTATTAATCAAATCAAATATTGAAGATAAAGATAATTGCAACAATTGAGAAGTTTCGATGAAATAAACGAAACGAAACTTGAATTGCATTCGTAACAATGATTACGAAACGAATTATTCAAGAAAAAAGAAAAACTTCTTTCAAGAAAAAAAATATTGTTGGAGAAAAAAATAGGAATATGAGGATACTCTGTTTGTTTGTTTTTTTTTCTGATATAAGGAATCTGAAAATATAAAAAGATGTGAATGAACATAAATAGATTCTCGAATTTCGAATTAAAATAAATTAAATGTATATAATACATGACATTTTAAGAGCTTAATTTCGAAAAATCATATTAATAAACGATGATAAAATAAGTTCAACAAATAAATATTTTTATTTATATATAACAATTGATTAATAGATTTTATCTGCAGTTTAAGAAATTTAATACATTTGAAGATTATGATTAATTGATATTATGTATATTGATTTTTCTTTGGAGAAATATCTAGCAATGTTTATTTGTTTTTTCTATTTTTTTAAATTTTTCTGAAACTTTCCATTACATTGTTATTAAACTCTTTTATTCGAGTTTTAAGTTTTTTGTTCTAGTTTGGCGGTCTGAATTTTCTCCAATTTTTTGTTCGAGTTTCAATTTGTTCGAAGTTCGAGGATATATTGAAAACCTTAAAAAACCTGTGAATTTTTTTATTTTTATTTTAAATGAAAAAGATATCGAATAAATAGAAATTCAAGTAATAATATAAGATAGTGTAACTTATAATTAGATTCAATAATTTTTCTGACTTATAAAGAATCAAATTTTTACGTTTTATCTTTTTATTTTTTTTTGTTATTTCACATAATGTAATATCATATTGATTGAAATGAATCAAAAGTCTAAACAATTCAGTTGTATCTAAATAAAAATAATTTCATATCGTCACAAAATTTTCGTAAACGAACAAATTATATTAATATTCTTTACTTTAGAGAAAGAACTGGAAAATTTTTAAATTTCATAATTTCGAACATCGCATCCCTAATTTTTTTTCTCTTTCTTGCACAATCAAATGTATGCATCTACAAATCCTCTATAAATAGAAATATATCTATGCACATTTTTATCTAAATCATTAATTTATCGATAAAAGATTCGTTCCCTCCGTATCATAGCAGGATTTACCTGTAGAATCTAATACGCACAATTTGCAAAAAAAAAGGTGAAAGAAGACTGGAAATACGTGGCGATGGTCTTAGACAGGCTGTTCCTTTGGATCTTCACGTTGGCGGTGCTGGTAGGCACTGCTGGGATCATCCTACAGGCACCGACCCTCTACGACGACCGGGTACCAATTGATAAAAAATTCAGCGAATTCGCAACCACGGCGGTGGTAAATTGTCCGCCACAATAGTCCATGCCCGAGCCCTGCACCGTAGAGAAAGACTAAGGACCAACATCCGGATGTAATTTGCTATCAACCCGGAATCCCACCCTAGTCTTAGGAACTTTCAACTTCCATCGTTGTCCAATAACGAAATTACGGTAAAAGGGCTCCATTCCCACGAAGCGATTGTTAAGTATACGACATGCACATAAATGTTTCACGAAAAGAAATGGAACGACGAATGGTTCGAGGAAAGTAGTAGTACGAAATCTTTGCATTCTCGTTTGGACACGGAATTGACAAACGAGCAATATAATAGAACGTCGATTACTTGAATTTAGGTTATTCAAACGATTGATTATTGAATACGATATGTATTAAATGAAATTGATCGTAATCCATGGTATAAGAAAATTCTGATTTTAATGAAAATTTGTATGAATAGAACAAATAACGAGTTATAAATAAAATATTTTTTTCGTTGTTAAAATTGTTAAAATTTTAGCATTCTTTCGTTTATTTTGAATTCAATGTAGCCTGAGAATTTTTTTACAACAGGATAAAAGAGCGTTAAAAAAACGAAACGTTTTTTATATAAAAAATTTTGCTGTATCTCACGTCATTACAAAATTACTATTATATTTAAAAAATTAAAATAATAAGATGCTCGATTTTCCTATTATAAAATGAATTCCCAGGAAAAATTATATTTGAAAACATGAAAAGATGTTGAAAATTTAGCGATTGATTCTTTCAATTTTTTATTAATAAAAGAAAAATTATTATTCTTTATATGCATAAAAAATTTCATTAAAATCAGAATCATCAAATTAAATAACATAATATATGATATTATTTAATGTTTACATTCTATTCTGAGACAATATTAATTTTGTGATGCATTTTCTTTATTAGGTATTTCTTTATACATTTAATAAACATCTATATCTAAAAAATTATTCAATTATTTATGATTTCCCAATTAATTCGAATAATCGATGTTCTATCGTACTTAAATTCTATCTATTACATAAAATACGAAAAAATATCTATCAGAATTATTTTCAAAAAGAAAAGAAAAAATATTCCTCGAAATTTTCCTAAGTTCGACTTAGTGCATCACCGATATAAGCAAACGAACGAGCTACTGCGACACCTGTCGGCCGTTTCAAAACCTTGGATCCATTCCTAGCTTCGTTCAAGTGTCGCAATTGTGAAATAACCATCGACGCGTCGATACATCGCGAACAATTATTGAAACAAAACGTATATCTACATAGTATGCTCAAGTAAATCGTAAAATGAAGCTGCCACTACTTAAAAATCGGATTAAATTAAAAACAACAAGCTAATTAACTGTAATAATAATTTAGCTAAGCCCTTGGCGGTTTAAACTACCGGGATGTCTGACAGAATGGGGAATACGTGAGGAAGAGAAGAGAAAGGGAGACGGGAAGAGGATCGAAGTGATTGGTCCCGGACTAGGAGTTAAAACTTTCACGAATAAACTGTCGTGCGGCCGCGTGTTTTATATATCCTGTTTACCCGACATATTAAGAGAAATTATTCTAGGTATCACGATCGTAGGTAGCTCGTTGTACGACACGAACTTAGCGTGTAACTTATCGTATAATCGATTATAGTTTTAAAATATTTAGGAAAACGTACCCATTTGTACGAATGTATCTATAAGGAGGAAGAGGAGAAGGAAAGAGCAATGATTTGAATGTATGTGCATCGAAATGTCACTTGGGATTACTGTTTGTCACGTTTCATCGTTGAGATGTTTGTGAAAAGATAATATGCATATAATGAGTTTGAAACAATTGATCTTTAATTTAAGAAAAATATTTTTTTGATTTTTGATTTTTAAATAATTTGAAAAGCATTTTATTACAAATATGTAGAAAATAATGCAATTTAGGAAGTTAGAAAATTACTTCATAATGTATATGCATATATAGAGTGTTTTAAAACTTGAATTGATGATTCTTGGATTTAATTTCAAAAAATTGCTTGAAATTAATTTAGGAATCTAAATCTTGTCAATTTTTGGGTCACTCTATGTACAATATAATAGTAATTTTTAATGAAATTCAATATATTAATTATTAATAATAATTACTTAAAATCAATTTTAAGTAATTTTAATACAAATGAATCATAAAAACATTTTTTTTTTTTAGAATAAAAGTTGAGAAGAATATGTTCAATAACTTATTACTATTTTTGTCTAAATAATGTATAATTAAAAATAGAAAAATCTTTTCTTTTAAAATTCTTGTGGAAATAAAAAAATTGTTAACTACCTTAAGTTGCAAAAGAATATTTATAAAAAATATGATATATTTATAGATATTGCAAAAAGCATGCAATAATGAAATAAAAAATATTTTTATTAAACATGTTTATTTTGATATCTCATAGAATAGTATAGTGCTATATTTACATAATTTAATATAAAATGAATAAAAAATATAAAGAAAAATATCTTTGAATAATCAAATTTAATTTTCAATATAATTAATTAATATAATGGATTTTTTTCTATATTATTAATATATATAGTTTACAAAATGGATTATTTAATACGATATAATTTTTCGTTATTAATAGATCAATTAAAATTTTTTTTTGAGTCTCTTTTGAAGTAAATTTTGATTTTAAATTTCGAAATCACCTTCAATTTTTTCAAGTTTATAATTTATAATCGAAACGATATTAAAGAAAAAAGTTTCAATATGGTTATAAAAATATTATATATATAAAAATATTGAATTTGAAAATTCATAAGTTTTCTCAATAAAGTATCTATATTTTATAAATATATGCAATTTATTTAACTAATTTGATTTAATAAAATAATTCTAAAAATTAAATGAGATCATAAGAAACAAATTTATATTAAAATAATTAATAACTTTTTTTATAAAAGTTAAATATTAGTTTTGACATAATTTTATTTTTGTAATATATTTATTAATAATACTTTTTTTTTCGTAAAATAGACAAATTTTCTTTAATATCTATCGTTGCTATTATTTATTATTTTTTTTTCTATTTTTTTCTATTCAATATTTTGGTTCAACATATTGGATAATATATATAATATATCATATATATTTAGATCAATATATTGGATAATATATATAAAATAATAAAAAAAAATTATAAAATATATATAATCTTGAAAATCTTTCGAAATAATCTTTGAGAAACAAAATTTATCGACCGATCTATTAATAATGAAAATAATCGAAATGGTCATGTTAAATATCTCTTATATTAACCATTTGACAAATTCGATGATCTCGAGGGACATTTCGTTGCACACGTGTTATACTTCGCCTCTGTAAAAATATTGTATTTTGTAACAAGAGTCGAAACCCGCGAAACATTACGATAATAATAACCGATAGTTCTGTAAGAACAAGTAAAGCATACGAATTCTAAAGCTGATAGATAGTAGCTGATTGAACAACCGTTGACGTTGTTGTTCAATGCTGTAGTACGTGGTTGATGTCACTGTGAGTTGTCTTATATTCTTTTCTCTCGTTTTCCTTCTTTTTTTCTTTTTCCTTTCATTATTCCTTCGTTTATTCTTTTTTTTTTCTTTTTCCTCTTACTTTAATATAATCACGCGCTATTTATAAACATGTACTATCGCGGTTAAAACGATTGTTAGTTACGCCTCGTGCGAGCGGACTGATATTCGCGAGAAATATAAACTCAATGTCGGAGAATCTGCGATCCCTCGGCAAAATTAATAACACGATGATGATCGTTAAATCAATTACGATTAATTTCTTTCGAGACGAAAAAAGAATGAAGAAAAATCTGATCGAATCTCCACGATGAATCTCCAATTCTCCGACGTCTCTTATCGTTAGACGTAATTCATAGCTGGGAATGATAATTTTAACGCATCCAAGGTACGATGCCTTACGTCACGTTGGATTGTAAATAAATTCGTAGGGTGAGAAGTATTGGGTTCCGTAAATACTGCCATTAGAAAGCGTTGTTAGTGTGAAAGACGTTTTTTGAATCGTCGATAAGCTCTACGGTTCCTACTCAATCGGTAACTAACTCTCTCGTATCTATTCGAGAAATCATTCTTAATTAAATTTACTCTCGAATACTATCGAGTGAAAAAAATTCGATCGATTAAAATTTCAAATTCAACTTTTGACCAACGATTAAAATCGATGTAACGATTAAGATGTAATTACAGTTGCTGATTGATCGAAGAACCGAGCTCGTAGTGTCAGAAGACAAGTTAAACGTATTTGCTACCTGATTGAAAAATCGTCCAGTGAACGCCGAACGTACGTTAGAACGAATGGGATATTCGCATAGTCGATCCCAGATGTCGCTGCAATGCCCCTTAAGCCACACACGATTAGAAGAGCCTCCTTTAGAGGAACGAACGAGACTAAGTAAGAAATTTTACTTTGCACTAAAACGATAGGGAAGAACGCACACAATTTTCTATGATAGAGTCAGTTATTTATTTACACCGTATTATTAAACGCATTAGTGTGTCGAAGCAGCTGTATTCGATCTGTAGGTCTCGTTCCCGCAACCCATCGATATTAAAAGTCTCACCTCGACAATAGTAGATTATTTCATCGATAGTCGGCTATTGTTACTCTGATATTTTAACAGTTGTTAAATCGTAGTTGTTTAGTTATCATTAGACCGCGGATATTTATGCATATTTGCGTAAAATTTAAACGTATAAAAATCTGCAAAATGCAAAAAAAAAAAAAAAAATATTTAAAATACGATAGAGATTATTTGAGGAATAAAAAAAAAATATTCGTTGAACTCCGTTTCTTTGATTACATTTATAAGAATGATTTGATTTTGCATAAAAATCCGCAGTCTGATTATCATTAACACGTGAAATGAGGCGATCAAAATAATAATTGTCCAAAATCGAAGGGAAAAACTAAACGTTCTTGAATGGGAGAATAAGTGCGCGGTATCTAGTAAGAAAATAGCGAGATAGAAGAAATAAATATATATATATATATTATACATATATATATATACCTGTAATTTTAAGGTGTAAATAACGTGTACATAGCTAAACGTAACGTAAGCCAAAGATTATAAAGCGATTGAAGTTTTTTTACTATTGAAAAAAACTGGGATCACATGTTGCACAGATGAATCCCATGAAATTGTTTAAAAAAAAATCATTGTAACGCGACGATGGTCGATAGATGAGATTCATGAAGTGAATGTCATTTCATTTATCAATGACAACGAACTGGTCGAGATAATTTCGTTCGAAATTGTTTCGTAAAATAAATATAATAAATATATAATGTATCATTTTTGTTTAATTTTCATTATTGAGATTTTAATTCGTCATCTATTTTTTTACATATAATATAAATTTCTACGTTTGCGTGTAAAATTTTAATCGATGTTTAAATTAATATTACGAATATACAGTCGAATCTTAATTCGAATCTCAAAGATACAATTAAAATTCTCGAATTTTTGTGAATTCATGGCTTATTTTTGAATAAAAGAAAAATTCAAGAAACAAAAATTTGATATATAGAGATATTGTGCAAGAAACAATTATAATAATTGAAAAGAAAATTTAATTATGATTATGTTATTATAGAGATAAAATACATCTCAATAAATATATATAGCAAATAAGTTCAAGTTATAAAAAATTTAAATTTCGATTTACAAAGATTTTCATAGTGAAGTGAAAGAAAATTAAAAAAAATTTATTGAAAAATTAAAGATAATTTTATTGAAATTTTCGAGTTATAGAGATTCGATTGTAATATTTTCAAGTTTTTATACACGAATAATTCAAGGAGAAAAAGATCCACTTTAATAATTGTACAGTAAACGATGGTTCATTGGATAAGATTTGTCTGAAAGTTTATCTAATAATTAGACCGCGGATTTTTATGCAATTGAAATAAGATATTTTGATATTCAAACTCTAATATATACAAAATATATCTTATTATTCAAAATGTACATTAAGTTTATGCGTATAAAAAAATTTTCTCATAATTAACTAAACTATTATTATTCATCTGAAAAAATTATTCAAAATTTTCAGATATTAAATCGTAATCAAAAAATTTTATTTAAAATATGATTTTAAAAATTTATTTACAATATTCAATTATACTCCAATACGTAAAATATAAAATAAAATGCAATACGAAAAATATGTATCGGCATAAAAATCTGCAGTCTGCCAATAATTATTCCTCGCGACATAATTTCTGTATTTAAGTTGATTCGACGATTAATTATAATTCACGTATCGTATATTTTCATTCACGCAACAAAAATATATATATGTAAACGTTAACGGGTCTCGTTTAACTATATAATCCTAGAATAAAATCGCAATGCTGCAGACGATAATTCGCTAAGTGAGATCATTGGTTATCGTGGCCTTCGCCTGGAACTTATACTATATAAAAGGTTTTTTCCAGCGTCAAAAAAAAAAAAAGGAAGAAAGAAAAAAGAAAAGAAAAAAAAAATTAATAACGTGGCGTGTCACCGACGAAAGAAAAATCGACGCAGATTCAAATCGTTCCTCGAAGCACAATTTATACAGGATTTAAAGGGAGTGCTCGAAAGGATGGAATACGGGCTTGCTTGTTTGCCCGTAACTCGATCGATATTTAAATAAAACTGCATATACTTCGAAAAACGATCGTTATGCGGGTGTTACGAGAGGATTTTAGTGTCGAAACTTTGCAAATTTTGTATATAATTTCGTTTAACGAAATTCGAAAATTGTTTTCATTCGAATTTTTCTCGAGTATCCTCGAGACATTTGATTCAATTCATTTGCAATTCAAGATAGTAATGTAATGTAATCTCTGATTGGTTTTTCAAGAAAAATAAATTTTTCTCAGATGTTCTTAAATTGATTTAATTAAAAAAAAAATTTATTAAATACTAAATTAATAAATTTTACTAATGAAAATAATAAAAGCGAATATTATGAATAATATATAATGAATAAGAGATACACTAATTTATATATATAATTATTCTGATATATTTTATTAATCTGTAATATTTCCTTATTTAAAATATTAAGATTTTTTTAACATCTTTTTCTATTGTAAAATTTAAGTTTATGAAAAGTAAAGATTCGACGATGATAAACAAGCGTTGATTAGGCAAAATGTCAAAGAAACGTTTCTCTAGAAGGCTTGAAAGCTTCTAATAAAAAAAAAAAAAAAAAAAATGCCATGGAATTAAATAAACCAATCGAAGCTCATTAGAAGTATCGTACCATTGTTAAGTAAACGGGGGAAAAATAATTATTATTATTATTAAAGTTAAGGAAGAGCGGATAAATTGAATTTTAAATGTATGTATACACATTTTCAACATAATAATAAGACATCGCATTTTAACTTAAAAAGATTCGAATTTCCATATCTGATACCATAAAATGGATTAAAATGGTAATACATCGATTAATTCCTCATTTTTACGTGTACTCGTATGTTACAGTGCCAAGTAGACGAGCATAAAAATCTCATAATGACAATAAAGAACAACCAAATCGATCAGTCATCGTGAAATCTGCTCTTTTCGATTCTCTCATTTATTCAAAAAAGAAAAAAAAAAATCGAGATGTAAATTTTGGAATCATTTGTAATTCTGGAAGCGACAAAAAAAAATTGTAAAATCATTTTAAGAAGATATTCAACGGATGGATATAAAAATAATTTGTCGCTACCAGAAATTTTAATCGAATTTATCTTTCTTCGTTGTAAGTTTGACAGTAAAATGATCATTTCAATCGACACCCGCGTCCCGATCTTTGACCAGAGACACTTGACACACGTTTTAATGCGTAACATTTAATAAAAAGGTAGCTTAAAAAAAACAAAAAAAAAAATTCCATAAATTGAGAAATATTAGCGACTTAGGCTAAGATGAGTAAAAGATATGATTACATTATAACGATAATTAATAGTAAAGAAAAAATGTACTGTATAGCAATAGTGCTATTTAAAAATGAAAGAAAAGATAACAAGCAGAAAATAAATAAGGATGAAAATTATCCGAATATTGGACTACTATCGTTAGATACAACTACTATGTATATCGTTTGTTAAATATGTACCTATAAATTATTGACGACCGTCGTTCTAAGACTACACGATGTAAGAACGAGAATTCTTGTTGCTTGGTTTTGTAATCATGCTTGATAAAAGCATTCGAAGAATAAAACTTGTTGTCGTAGAAAAAATCCTTTTTCGATTATTCTTTTAAGAACCTATTCATTCCTTGATAGAGAGAAAGATTATATTTATTATGTATTATCTTGATGGTAAGTTGGTCCTCTTATGATTTTTATATTTATAACAAAGTCAATGAAACGAAGAAAGGAAAATTTATTTTGTATTAATCCTTTGTAAACAAATTTTAAAAAATAAAATATTGTAATGAAATATAGTAAATTAATTAAAAATAGATTGATAGATTGTTTAATTTTCAAAATAAGATTAATAGTTTCATTTTTAATGGAATACTATATCTCAATAAGTCTTTTGTTAGTAATATTACCATAATTGTAATAATTTTAAAATCCATGTAAAAATTATTTTGAATGTTTTTAATATTTTAAAATTTTTTCATTGCCTCAATAAGATAATTATTTTTGTTAAAAAAAAAATAGAAAAAAGAAATTTCAAATAGATATTTGAAAGTACATACATCATACAATTGAAAAATTCCAATATGTTAAAAAATATTTATGGATATATTTAAATAATTTTTTTTTACATTATCTAGTAAAATATTCTTTTTTAAAAATATTTTTCTTGTAAGTTTCAATATTCTCTAAATTTCACATTCACTTATATTTATTTATTATATTTATTTGTTTCTTCTTATTTATGAATGTTTCTTCTTATTTATATAATAATTAATTATAAAGAATGAGGATTATAGCATTTATTTTAAGAAATATCGAATATTGAAAAATAGTAAAACATTTAATGATTGGAAAAGAAATATAATTTCCATATAATTTTCATATATGAATATTTCAAATATTATTTTTTTTCATAGCAGTATATCTACTATCCATAAATGATAAATGTATTAGAATACATTTCGTTATTTATATTAATTTATTATATTTAATATTAATTTAAATAAAATTTTCAACATGTATCATTCAAATTTAACTATATAATATATACATATGTTATTATGCAAAAGAATGAAGACAATTAATCTTTTTCACAATTTTCTTTAAGTATGCTCTTTTATACATTTTCATAATTATATTTTGAAATAAAAAATTAATAATAGATAAAAAAAACAAAAAGTTCAATATCGTTTCATGCTTAAAGTTATGTATATGCAATGTAGTATTTTATTATCATTAAATAACTAAACAATAAACATATTTATTTTAAGTAAAAGATTTTAAATTTTAATATATTCTATTCTTTTTATAAAAAAAAACATAAGAAATGTATTTTTGTCATTAATAATTGAGAAAAAATTAATGAATTATTAATAATAAGAAAAAATTTTTAATTTTGAAAATAAATACTTGAAAAATATTTTTAAAAAATATGTAAATCTAAGAAGATCTAATTACATTACAACAATACAATAAACATGACTATAAGTCTTTCAAAAACTATTTGTTTGAGCTTTACGAAATAAAATTCTTGGAAATATTTATTTTCGTATTTTACGCAGTACTGTTCATACAATTAAACTGGAATTTTTTTGCATTTCTTCTTTTAATATATTTTCAATTTGAGGTAAAGAATTCTTGAACCATATTCTTACAAAATTTCCATTTGCTTCGACAAGCGCAGCAGCGTATCTCGTTCCCTTCATACTGTCGTAATGGTTCTCTCTGAATATTTGAAGCTAAAATAATAACAAATGCATTATAATATACATGCGTTCATATATAGTGTTAATACATTTGTGAATCATCTTTGAAGCATTGTTTCTGGCGGTCAAAACAAAAAAATCTTTATACATCTAAAATTTATACAACTAATAAATATAAAATTAAATCCCTATATATCTTACATTGTAACATCAGATTATATTCATTCAAAATCACAAATAAAACTTCAACTTTTTATACAAAAATTATGAGAAAAAAATTTGTTATTAAAATCCACTCAGAAGATAAAAAAAACTGTTAAAGTCACTTTTTGTTTTATTCCGATATCACAATCCATTAGCGAGATATAAGCACTCAAAGTGTCATAGTATTTAAAAACCATCTAGAGATTATAAATGGGTCCATGATCCAATGATCTACATTTTTTTCCTGGAAACGAATACTACTTCCAAGAATTGTGTCTATCGCTTGTCTGAACCTTGAGAATGGTCAGTTAAACGAGATGCGAGAAAGAGGTCCGAATAAGCAACAAGGATGAAGATAACGATCAAAAATTACACTTTTCTTTATGTGATGATATCTCGGGAATCGAAAATCGTATCGGAATAAATGAAAAAACATTTTAAAGGGTAAGATTCCACGCTTCCAATGATCTTTCATCCATTGATCGAAAATCATTATCTTTGGACTTCCAGCGATTTAAATTTTTTTCTAATTTTAATAGGATTTAATCGAGGTTTTAAGATAAATTACATAAGAGATCCAAGTGTCCGACAAGGATAGAGATAGAAAACGATTAAAAATATTATTTTCTTTACAAGATTATATCTCGGAAACCGGAAGTCGTATCGGGATAAATGAAAAAACATTTTGAAGGGCAAAGTTCCGCGCTTCTAATAGTTTTTTATTCATTGACAGAAAATTATTAAATCGAAATTATAGAGGTTTAAATTTTTCTTAATTTTAATAGTGTATAATAACGTATAATCGAATTTTAAGGTAAATTATAGAATAAATATATTTATTTCTGAAAGAATATTATTTATAGTGATCTTATTAATAATATTAGAAGTTTAATATTGATTTAAAAAGTACTTGCTTGAAGAAATAAAATATCGTTATTTTAATCGATTGGTTTCGATATTAATTATATTAAATAATCAAACAATTTTTTAATTTTTGGATATCTGTAACCGAATATACAATATTTATATAATTTATAAAATATATAAAGTGCGCCAAATTCTTATATGTAACATAAAAAATATTTTCATGAAAATCCACAGTCTATCTATAATTTAATAAATAAATATGAACTAATATTTTTGTATAGAAAGTTTTGTGTTTCTTAAAAATAACGTCTCAAAGTATTAACACTCTATATAAAAGATATATATGGTGAAAGTATTAAAAATTTCTTACGTCCTCCAAATCCTGTTCGGTAGTTAATCCATTAACCATAGATAGTACGAAATATTTTAGAATCGTATAAGATCCTGAAAACCTAGATCAGAAAAGTGATTTCGTTACCACGTTCTATCTTTTACAATGAATTTTTCCACAAAAGAATCCAAAGTACCTCTGCGCAATTTCCTGCCAATTTGCTCGAACGAATCGAGATGCAACTTGAGCCGCGGCAGGATTTTGTGGAAATGCCTTTAAAATTACTGATATTTCGTCCTCTTTGAATCGTTCCGCATGAAGTATTTCGTTGAAAATACTGTTTTCCAAAAGAAAACATTATTACAAATGTCAATACAATATGATATGTGTAAAAGAAATACAAGTTATAAATTAAAATATTTTTAAATGTAATACAGTACCTTAAATATATCGTACAAATTATACGAATAAATTTTCCAAATATTCATTTATATAAGATTTTCTAAAATCAACCACGTTCCCTTATATTTTTTTGTTTTTCTATTTTACACAAATATCATAATTTTCTAGCAACAATATCTCCATGTTATTTTAATTTTAAATTTTAATTTCAAATTTTATATATTATTAACATTATTAAAATGATTAAATTAATACTATGCCAATTTATTAATGAAAACAGAGAGAGACGGACAAAGAATTTTATACAATTTCATTCGTGGAATATATATTTTGTTGTTTAATTTTTTTTTTTTTTTTTTTAGGAAATATTGCTAATGCGAAAAAAAAAAGATATACGTTAAATCTCCAACTACAACCAATTTTCAGAATTTTCCTTGCAAAACTGAAATTTTTATTTTGGAATATAAAAAAAAAAAAAATATCGAAATACTTTTATTTGTTTTCTTATCGCAAATATCGCGTTCAACGAAATGTTAAAATTATTTTTCACAATTCGAAACACGAGTATAAACATTTCTTGAAAACTTGAATAATTAACGAAATAATGATTTTATATGATATCGAGTATAAAATAAAATTGAGAAATATTGACGTTGTTTAATTACACTTGAAACTCGTTGCGACATTGTGATAATCGTATTGTCCGCGGAAATTAACACGGTTGAAAGATTAAAACGTGAATTGAATTAATTATAAAACCTATTTTTATTAAAAGACAGTTGCGATAAAATATTCTTGATTAAATAAATTGTAAATAAACGTTTTTGACAATAATAATTTAATCTTTGCTTTATTTAAAATATACTAAAGAATCCTTAATCGTAACGAATATATGTATAGCAATAAATGTTCGAAAAAGCGCTTCCAAATAAAATGGGATATTCCTTTCACATCATTTCCATTTTATGTATTCCTTTCCATTTAACCGCTTTTGTTCGTTAAAGAGCAAAAAGTTAAAAACTTACAGAGATTTGTAATGAATTTTTTTTTATCAAATTATTGAAAAAATTATAAAGGAATTCCAATCATTGCTTCAATCAAATCGAATTTTTCGAAAATTGATTCAGTTGATAAGAAAAAGAGAAAGAGAGATATTAAAATTAAGAACTGTAATTTGAATTATAAAATTATTTTCTGAATTTTTTGAAAATAATAACTAAAATTAATAATTAATAACACATTATTTTTGTCAGAAATATTTGTCAAAAAATATTGTCTTAAATTTGATAAAAAGCATTTTCTAAAAAGCATATTAATAAAACGCTGTTAATAAAACGCTGTACAAATTTATAAAAATAACTAAAGATAAAAATTATTTAATAATACAAGAATTTAAGATATCAAAAAAAAGTACACGTTTTTAAATAACATTAATAACCGTTAATTCTTAATTTAATTATTAATAAAAAAAATAAAAGAATTGAAGACGAAATCTGTGCAAACAACGTCAATACGAAAGGAAAATATCGCTTTAGAAAAGTTTTTAAACTTACGATTGTAAAATCCAAGAAGCTTGGAAACAAGAGAACGACGATAACAAACGTTTCTTTTCCTCCTCATCGACTGTGGAAAATAATTTTTCCGTGAAATAGTTCCATTCCTTTTTTGTGCCGTAACGAGCGATAGTACAATAAAACGTTTCGCGAATGTAAGAAGGGATTCTAGAACAATTCGATCCTGCTATTACAAATTGTTGATTGGTTCGAATTAGCCGAGAAAGAGATAACATTTGTAATAATTTTTCACAAATCTCACTTACATTTCTTGGATCTCGTTATTGGACTTGGCATTTTCGAAAATGTTTCTCGACCAATCTAAACATTTCGTATGCTCGAACGTGCATGCTAATTTTATAGCAATCATTGTCAAATGCGAGCCTTGCTGCAACATTGATCCTACTTCATTGTACAACGGAGACACGAATCTCACTACAAATTCCTGAAATGAACATTAATGATATCGTATATTTTTAAATAAATTATTTTAATTAACAATCATATTTAGAGAGTAACGAAAATTTTAATTTTGATAAAAGAAAGTCTATATATTATATATATATATATAATTTTGATAAAAGAAAGTAATAAATAAATAATAAAATAATAATGAAAAAGTGAACTTTTTACCTTAATTTTGATATATATATATATATAACAGTAAGATCTTTAATAATGATTAAAACTTAGATAAAAGAAAAATTGTCAAATGGAATATAAAACAACAATGTTTAATAAATATAAAAAAGATTACTATTGTAATATATTTATCCTTTTCCATCTTAAAGTTATTATTATAACATTTGTAATAATTACATACATTGAAAAACAAAAAATATTTCTACATATTCCTACATATTTTCTATTATTAATTATCTTATTATCTTATTAATACAAACTTATAAATGTTTTAACATTTTGAACTTCTTTTTTAATAGAAAATCTCATAAATAATATACTATAATATACTATTAAAATTGAAATCGATTAATATGAATCACCTGGAAATCATTGAAGATCGAAGTTTCATATAAAAGCCTATTTAATTTGAACAAGTGTCTCATAAGCGCGTTCCATGGTAAATAATGCCTCTCTTTCATTTGCATATATTTAATAAAATCGAAGGTGGTCTCGTATTTTATTAAACCTATCGCAGCTAGATTAAAAATATCGTCTATGATCGAGGCTCTTGTTTCCGGTGGGAACGATTCGTGATTTTTCGAAAAAGCCATTTTTAACAGCATCCAATTTCTTTCGTCGTAATGAACACGATAATATCCTTATGAAGCATAATAAATTTTAATAAATTTATTAAAATTATTAAATTATTAAAATTTAATAAATTTTAAGCATAAGATTTTCCATAATTATTTTAAGCAAAATTTAAAAAAAGTGAATACAATGATTAAATTGTCACGTACCAGTCTTATTTATGTTAAAAAGAATCCAAGACTCGTTGGAACCAATATCATGCAAATCGATTTTAGGCTCAGATGGAAAACATATTTTTATTGGATTCGACCAATCCCCGTCTTCATTAACGTAATTCAATGGAATATTCCAGAATTTGGAAACACTTTCTGATGGTCGATCGATTGCAAATTGTTCCTAAAACAATTATTCGATTACCACGTTTCTTACTTCAATTATTTAGAAATCTTAATTTCAATTATAATTAGATTACTAGCTGTAGCTAAAATTGCGTAAAATTCAAATACTCGAGTGATATATAGAAAATACATCGCATATATGTCATTGAAATCATGCCATTGAAGTTCCTTTTTTGTTTCATCCCGATATTTCAATTAAATACTGAAATATAAGGATTTAAACTATTCATAATTTGGTTGAAATAATGCAAATTATGAATGAGACGTAATAATTTATTTTTTTTTCCTGGAAATGAGTACTATGTCTTTTCAAGAATTACATCTGTCACTTGTCTAAACTTTGAGAATAGTCAGTTAGACAAAGAAAGAGCAACAAGGATGAAAATAGAAAACGATCAAAAATTACCCTTTTCTTTACGCGATGATATCTCGAGAAGTGGAAATCATATCGAAATAAATGAAAAAGCATTTTAAAGGGCAAGGTTCCATGCTGCCAATGATCTTTCATCCATTGATCGAAAATCATTATCTTCGGAGTTTCAGCGATTTAAATTTTTTCTAATTTTAATAGGATTTAATCGAGGTTTTAAGATAAATAGATAAATAAGAGATCCAAGTGTCCGACAAGGATAGAGATAGAAAACGATCAAAAATTATTATTTTATTTACGCGATGATATCTCGGGAACCGGAAGTCGTATTAAGATAAATGAAAAAGCATTTTAAAGGGCAAAAATTCACACTTTTAATAGCCTTTTATCCGTTAATCAGAAATTACTATTTCTGAAGTTATGACAATTTAAATTGTTTCTAATTTTAATGGAATTTTATTAGATTTAAAATAAATGATTAAAATCGTATTGGAATAATCTTCAAAGTTATATCAATTCAAAGTTGTTCTAATTTTGAATATTAATTTTAAATCAAATTTATGATAAAATATGATTGTTTGTATTCAAGGATATTTAAATTCATTTTTAATAATCAAAAACAATGTTAAAAATTTTGAAAAATCAGATAATTGAATATCTTTATATCGCTCACGTAAAATATACAAAACATTTGTAATATATAGAATATATATTTACCTAAAAATTTTTTGTAATGTAATGTCAATATATAATATAAATATAATTTATGAAATATAAGAAAGATGCATAAAATAAATAATATATAAAAATCATAATACGTAAAAATTGTTATGCGTTATTTATTAAAATTACCTGATAAATGATGGCGGATTCTTCTTCGTAATTTCTTATAACAGTTACGAGTGGATATCCACCTTGAAAGATCCAAGAATTTATTGTTTCTTCCAACGAGACTTCAAATGGAAATTTAATCGCATCTTCCGCTAGAATATTCACGAAATCGGCTACATCCGTGCTGTTATATTTCCTGATCAAATAATGAAGTAATTTTTAATACAATGAAACTCGTTCTAATTAACTTATAAATAAGAAAGAACGAATTAATTTTGTCCTATGTATCACTAATATTTTGAATTGATAATTTATCGTTTCAGATATCTTTCGCTTTTTAATCATTGTATTTATTTGAATTAAAAATATTTCATTAAATTCAACCAAATCAATTAATTCTCTTTTTTTAAATTTTTAATTCTATTGTCTAAAAATAATTTTCACCAAATGAAATAACAAAACAGAAAAATGTTGCATTATTGTAATAAAATAATATAAAATAATTTTTATAAATTAAGGAAATATTACTGCAGAAAGATAAAATTCTTTTATTCTCGATCTCCCTAATAGCAAATTCACTTTTTATAATATAATATTAAAATTGCAAAAATATAAATTTGATTAGTAAATTTTTTAACATGTTAAAACAATAAATAACTTAAGGATTATTATTTTCATTGACTTTATCAATTTTCATTGACTTGTTCAATAATTTAATTTCTGCATTCAACAAATAATATTTCTTGCTAAAATAAAAATAAAAATTTTTGATGATAAAGAAATTTGAATTAAACTTATATATAAAAGGAAATTATCTTTTATAAATTTATAATACAACAACTAAGGAAAAAACATTACAATTAATAATAAAAATCAGAATTTGAATCCGAAAAATCAAAAAATTAAAATTTCAAATCTCTTATGAGATCTCTATATTTCAAAAGTTAATTTTACAGAAATTAGCTTTTACGAAATCTATCTTTATCATTATCACAAAATCTAAGAGATAAAAATTTATTTCAATTTATTAAAAAATTATGATCCTAATTATTTTCATTTCCTCCAATTGTATTTATTTAATACAACAAAGAACAGAACAACAAAATAATATCTTTAATAGAATATTAGGAAAAAATATACATATATAAATGCAAAAGAGAATAGAGAAAAACGGCGTAAATAAGAAACTTGATAATCTCGAGGCAGGCGATTAATCACAATTAGCTTCGAGGCGATTTGATTATCGATTTAACTTGTTTTCCATCATCCTATTTAACCGTCAATTCCCATCAAATCTCCAACTAATTAAAACCCATGCCCGTTCAAGCGATATCTAATCATCAATATCGAGATCATAAAACGCGAATAATATACCCACCACCTGTTTATCAGTTTCTTGTAGTTGTTCCTAAAGTCGGTATCGTTTATCGCGCCATGCAACATGCGTATCAGGCATGCACCTACAAGAAGGAATTGAAAATGCAGAAACAATTCTCTTCGGCTATCCGCGAGTATTTTGAAAAACGTGTAGAGGAAATACAGCATATTTGGAATATTATTGATGATTAATTTAAAAAAAATCTAAAAAAAAAACCATTATCTAATTCGTACAAAGAGGGAATAACATTTATCTAAAAAAAAAAAAAAATTGAAATTTCGATGCTTCTGATTTAATTTGCAGAAGAAAATAAATCAATTTTAAAAAATTTTTCCAGCGTTGAAATTTCATAGTTATTATATATAACACTTTAAAATAAAGTTTCGTATGTTAATTTTACAAATAAAATATAATTTAAAATATAAAACGTGATACAAGATTTCAGATTTTAATGCCAAAGTAATTTGGAATATTCCAAAGGTTACATCATACAGATTAATAAATGATGAGGAGAATATCGATAATCAACTTATAAACAAAGTGATTAACCATAAATTTGTTCATTAATTTCAAAGACAACTTGATTGTAATGTAATAATGGAGAATAAATTTTATGAAAATAAAGACTAGAAACCAATATTTATCTAATATTATTTTTTTTTGTTTTAATTTTATAATTAAAATTTATAATTTTATAAAATGAAGATGCACCTTAACGAAATCCTTATCCTTTTGCGTTATTTTTTTAATTAAACCAAAATTTCAGATACTTTACAATATTGTTCAAACTTTAAAATATATTAATTCATTTAATCAATTTTTTTTCTTTTTATTAAACAGATTGACATTCCAAATATGCTGCATTTCGTCTACGATTGAATCAACCTGATTTACCTTTCGCGTGTTCGTCGTTAAAATTCTGCAACAGATGATAATTGATGTTCTCGTGAAGAGGCCTCGAGATGCTGTACCCGTCGGTGTCCATCACTTGAAACTCGACATCCACGATGAAAGAATTGCTCAAGCCCAATGACGAATCTATCTGAAAATGGAATTTTATTACAACGGTTTACGACACCAACGGTTTCCTTTTTATTCGGGTATCAATTTAATTGCTTGCCTTTGGAACGATCTCGTGCTGGATGTATATGAGAAAACTTTCGAAGATCCAAGCATCCGTTCGATTCGCATTCATAAATTCGTCGAGCCATTGCTGCCCCATTAAGGTGACTAGAATCTTCAGAGCGTTGTTCTTCGTGACTAGTGGCGATTCATCGGTCGTATAGAATATCGACTGCCTTGAAAATTTAATCGTCTTAGGTTAGATTCGGTAATTCCTTGATAGTATTAGTATTTGAAATGAGAGATAAAAATATTTGCATAAAAATGTTCGTTTCAATTCATCGTTTCTATTGTTAAGTTAAATGATCTTTGAAAGAATTATTTGATAAATATTTTAATTTTTTAATATGAATTTGAAATGATTAATAAATTTCTTCGTTAATGAAATATCTGTTTATAAAGCAATTGAGATTATATCTAAAAATTTTTATTTATAGTACATTAATTATATTTAATATTAATGTATATTAATAATCAATATGTATTAGTTATATATAAAATGAGATATGTTTGAAAAATTGATATTTGGGGTTCACTCTTTAATTTTAAATTTGTAATTTAATAAATAAGATTCAATTTATATTTAATTTGATATTTGATTTTCATACTATATATTAATGTATAACTTTTATGTTTGTTTTGATTTTTAGAATTTACTCTGAAAAAGCACTTCAAGAATATATTAACACTAATAACATAAATTTATACATTGATCAAAGAATATAATTCTTTAAATAAATATTTTTTGTTTCTGTTTGTCTCTTCTTTGTTAAATAATTATCACAAGAAATGATAATTAAAATAATTACATAAAATATTATTTGAAATAATTATTTGTAATAGATTTTTAAAAAAATTATAACATAGATTAAATTTTCAAAATATTATATCATTTCGACAAAATTGTGATTAAAAAATTACTATTAATAAAAGATTCTCTACTGTAAAAATATTACAGATATATTATGAAATAATTGCAATAAATTAAAGAGAATAAATATGTTGTAAAATATAAAAAAAATTAAAAAAAAATTAGAAATTGTTTTTTATCTTAGAACTAAATACAAAGCACAAATCTCTTACTTCAGTGCAATTAATCCCAAACTTCCGATATTCTCGTCAATCCCTGGAGGAAGGCTTACTATATCTATCTTAGGCAAGGGATAAGACGTCGAAAATACGTCGATTAAGTTAACGACAACTGTGTTCAGTTTGTCGATTAAATAAGTCTCTTGTGAGCTTCTGTTCGAATCACACCAGAACGTTGCCAAGACTTCAGTGTCTCCTACAAACGTCGCGTTTATAGTCTCGATATGACCCATTATAAAGGCCAAATTATGCGGAGACATAGGCGGAGAATCGTCAAAAATATTAACTGCCATTAAAGTATTTGTCCTTAAAAAAAAAAAAATAAAAAAAGAAAAGATAAAATTATGGAAATAAATTTGAAAACAAAATCAATTATTTCTATCTAAGAATATCTTATCTCAATTTCTAACAAATATATATTTGATTAGATACGATTAATTTGAAATAATAAATTTGTTTTTATATTAAATAAAATGCTATTTCAAATATTTAATTCAATTATGTATTTTTTAATACAGACTTAAGATTTATAAGTTTAAGCAAGATTTCTTATAAACATAAATTTATAAATAAAATTATAATTAAAAAAATGTTTTTATTTATTTTATTTTCTCCATTCCTATATCTTTGTAATAAAATTAGTTATAAAAAATAGAACTTGAATAATAATTAAATCAAATTAAAACCGAGTAATTCTCTTATTCATATATAAAAGTTCTTTTTTATTTATATGATTTCAATGCGAAAACACAAATACCAACAAGTATAATAAAATTCAAAATTTTTGATTTTATTAAATATATATAAGAAAATTCTCTCAAATATTTATTAAAAATCAAAATAATGCATATATATATATATATAATGCATTATAATTCTGTAAACAAAATTTCAACGACCAATCTTCTAGAGAGACATTGATCATAAAAAGAATAAGAAATACGAACATCAAACAAACGCATGCAAATTTCATTTCAAATTCACCTTATTTAAAATTCAATTTATCTATAAAATAAATAGTAAAGAGATAGAAATATAAAACTTTGTAATATACACAATTCGAAATAAATATTAGCGAATCTTTTTCATTAAATAAAAAAAATACAAACAAATTTTCATAATCTATTAGAGAGAGACATATATATATATAGATATATAGAGATTCAATTTAAACGTATCTTCAGGGCAGATCATTTAAAAGTATATCTTGCGAGAAGCATAGCATGAATTACTTACACATCCCTTAAAGTCCTGAGGGGCATATTTGAGAGGACTATCATTTCTTTGGAACGTGTTATGGATACCGAGAAAACTGACTTGTGCACGGTATCGTCGAAAACTGGGAAAAGACATCGAGCACCGGAGTGTTTCAATTTCGTCCCCATTAACCATCTGCTGTGAAAACGTGGACTGTTAATAAAAATTTCCATGACATGAATTTTTTTCTTGCAAATCTATCGGAATAATAAAGCAATTTTAGATATATGGATTAAATAAGAATGTTTACATGTATATAGAAACTTAAATATTTCATATTATTGTAATTGATACCGAAATATTTTTTGACTTCTTAGCTATTCCATCGATTTTTATTTCATAATTATTTTCAAATAATTTATCAAATGTAATATGTTTTAACTCGCTAAATAATGTCGTGTGTTAAAAGCTCAATTGAAATTGCAAAGAATCATTTATTACAAGCTTTTAAAACAAAATTAAATCATGATGATTGAAAGTAATTGAAAGTAAAAAATTAAATAGACGATATGCAGCTTTGAAAACAAATTTTATATTAATTTTTATTAATTGCAATCTTTCTCTTTAAGAATATAAGTTAAAAAAAAATTAAGCAAAAATTTTTAATTAAAAGGAAAAATAAAAATTTTTCTCGATCGTAAAAAAAAAAATAAACCTCGCAAATTCTACTTATATCGATTAAAAATATTTACAAATAAATATTATTTTTATATTACATAAAATTATGTTCATAAAATAGTATTGCTTATGAGATCATCTTAATACTTAAAATCTATATATTTTAGATAACAGAAATTTCATAATAAGAAAAAAAGACATCTTTATATTTTCAATAAATCAATAAATCAAATAAATTTTATTAACTATTATAATAACAATTTACACGTTCCTGCTTTTTGTTCTAGAGACGATGAATTTTGTTTAAATGCAACCCATCATTAGCATAACACCATTTGGTAAATACCAGGCTTTAGACCAATCTCGACTGTTTATTTTAAAAGCCGGGATATCCATTAAACGTGTATTTCTGCTAAACATTTGCAGAAATGGTCATAACGTTACAGAATATTGCCACGGACCAAATGCTCTCAAATGAAATCATATTTCGCGAGCATTCGTGTCGATCCATAGTATTGTTATTTCATACCTATCTATTTGTCCCTATTGAATATAAAGGAATTTTCTTTATACCGATATAGGATCTGGAAACACGCAAATATTTGTAATCATTCGCGATTGTTTGTTGCCCATGAGCACTTTGCACCCCCACACAGGCAAATATACACACAAATACATATATATATATATATAGCCAATAGATAATCACGGTCGATATATCTCTTTCGTTCGCTTTGGAAAAAGATTTCTTTTCAAAGATTGCAGCAGACGAGATAAACGAGCCATTGGACGATTAATTTTTTCTTCTTCTTTTTTTTTATTTTTATTTTTTTTTTTAATTAGAAAATTAAGAAAAGAACGCGAAGTGATTAAATTACTATTTGCGTATTTTTAACGTAGAAAATCGTTAAATCGTTCGCTGAAAATATTATTCCACTGAAATTGAGTTATTTAAGTGTTTTCACGATATGGAAAGTATTAAGAAACAAAGATTAATTACGATGCAAGTTACGATGCAAAAAGTTGTTAAAAAAGAAGTATTAAATTTCTATATTATAAAAAATTAAGAAGAAATGAATGAAAAAATGAGTAAAATTATTATTATTAAAATGTTTTATTTTAATGTTTTGATTAATATTGAGATATTTTTGTTTCTTTCATTTGTTAACAATTTATTCAGAAAAAATATAATAAATGTAGAAAAATAATCAATGCTTTAGAAATTCGAAAAAAAATATCTTTAAATTATTTAAAAAGTTTCTATTTTTCTAATCGTCGTGAAAATGAATCTAGATTTTAATTCAATCTCAATTTTTTTTTACAAAAAAAATTACAAAACTATAAAAAAATATTAAGAAATAAAAAATATTAATTTAATAGTAAGATTTATTTATTAAATTATACGCGATCGAAAACGTACAAAAATAAAATTGATTTATTGTATCTTTAATTGTTTATGAATAAATTAATGAAATAATAAATTTTAAATTTATTTCGATCGATTATCAAAGATATACGACTATATTACCCTATACACAAGTTTCATATCAATAAACACGATGTATTGACAAACCTATTGTAAACCTTATTCCCTTTAGAGACTGACTTCTCCATTGATGAACTCCCAACCCTTTGATGAACTAAGTAATCATCGATCCAAGAAGGATTTTCAAAGGAAGGGGAGAGTTATTGATTAATTAATCTATTCTTCGATCATTTTTGAATGAATGTTAAAATTTAAAATTTTAAAAAGCTTCAATTTAAAATCATCAAGCTTTCCTAATTTGCAATATTCAACAAAATTTTAAAAATAAACTAGTTTCAACACTCGATTTACAATTAATAAAAGAGAAATAAAAATGTCTAAGAATAGCAAAAAAAAAGTAATAAATATATAGAAAATAATAATAAAAAATATTTACCTCTCTTCGCCAGATGTGCTATAATTTGCGATGAAGAATACATTTTCGTCGATTAACGCCTCGTATTCGATCTCAAATGAATAAACTCCTTGATATATCCGAGTTTTTAATTGAATTGTGTGAACTTCTTTATCCTCGTCTATATTGTATTCTGCAATCTGTATTTCATTCGATGAGACACTTTTGAAAGAGTCATCAGATGTCATCATGGATTCATATTGTTTATCATCCACGTTCGAATTTTTAATTTTATCGATATTGGAAACAGAGGCGTAATTTAACGAGGAAAGCTTGGTTTTTTCAATGGAGGACACGTTTTTCGATAGATGCTCAATATTTTTCTCGTACAGAATCGTTTCGTTTTCCGTCAAGCTTACCAAGACGTCATTTTCTATGGAATATACACTACTACCTGGAAATAAATTGAATACAGAATGATTCATATGATGTGATCACTTCAAATAATTTGTAACTATTTAAGGAAAGAAATATTTCGTGCAAAAGTTGTGTGATATAGAAGGGAATACAATTATTAATTTTTTTGCAAATGAAATATATAAAAGGTCATATGAAGAGATCAATTTTGTCTTTTAAATGGAATCATGTAATTGAAAAGAACAATGCAAAACAAGTGACATGTATGTACTTCAATTTCAACTTTTTATTAGTTTTTATTATTTCAAATTTTCAATCATTCCTTCTTGTAGTATAATAACATGAATTTTTGTTTTGTTCAATAGAAAAAAAAGCTTAAAACAAATATGATTTTTATGAGTATATAAAATTTTTTTTTAAAGTTATGAAAATATGGCATGTATCTATTTTTCATTAAGCATTGGTCAAGAATTGCAGATTATTGCCTATAAAAAGATTATTAAATCATTTATGGTAAAAAATTATTACATAGGAAATATTTTAATTTAAATTTTGTAAAACCTATCATATGAATTCTTTTATTTATCTTTGCTTTCTTTACATAAATAAATAAAAATTACATAAATTTACACAATAAATTTTATAACACAAAATTTTTGTAATATAAAATTAAAAAACTAATTAATATTTTTATTATAAGTGACTTAATAATTTTTAAAAAAATACATGATTCTATTTAAATTACCTTTAATTTTCCATTTCATTTTCCAATACAAAAGATTCTCTTAAAAAATGCAATTCAGATATGCGAAATAAGAGATTTCTCTAAAACTAACATAGATTGACTATTATACAATATATCCCATCAAAGTTATATTTTTAATAATTTTAACTTAAAACAAAGTTGCACTTCACACATTACCTATATCTTCATTTCCAAAAAAATTAATAATACTGAATTACATTGAATTACTGCATTTTTTCATATATAATTACTTACTGCATTTTTTTATATATCAACAAATAACAATTTAGAATTCATTTGAAGCAATCGTATTACATGCATGTTGTATTATAAAAAATTGTAACTGTAAAAAAAAGATTGCAACATATCACTGCAATTACAATTATAACAAATAAAATTAATTACCAGACATCGCGTTGTCATTAACAACATCATTGGGTCTTCTTCTTCGTCTTTTTCTCGTCGTCTTTTTTCCTAAATCCAACGATGATAATTTATATCTCGTCACCGTAATGTTCTTCGCATTTAGAGAGAATTTATTTAAACCCGCTGTATCGTTTACGAGAAAATCGATAACCATCCGGCCCATTACCCTTGATGGACCGTTAATATCGATAATCGGTGTTAATTCGAGACGATATTTCAAGGGATGAATGAAAGGTGAAACCGCATTTTCACCGACGCCCTCAGTATCCTCGATTTCATCGTTGAGCAAATCTAGAGTCGTGAAAGGCTAACAAATACAGATTTTGTTATATTTAAGTTAAGAAATTGGAAATTGGAATTTCTCGACCTATACATCGTTCAGATAATTATTCATTTAAATGTATTGCATAGGCGTAGCTAAAATGGAGCAAATAGACTACTTGTCTTTTCTCGTTGTATTTTTTAAAAATTTCGTATATTTGTGTGATATAAATATAAATTAAAATATTATATTTTTTAATTCAATATTCAATAAAAAATTAAAAGTTGAAAAATTGTTCGATTTTCACTTTATTTTGATTATATTTAAATATTAATATCTGTAATAAAAGAAATAAAAAAAGTTAAAATTTGCTCCAATATTTTTATTTTTTCTTATAAAATATTGGCCTTTGCTGGACAGAGCACAAAATATTATTCCGTTGTTATTTTATATTTTTAAGAGTGCATTTTATTGTTTATATATCATATTTTCTCTTATTTATCGATATTAATAAAACGTATTTACTGTTTGATGAAAAATAAAATAGTGACATATCCTGCACGTGAAATACGATTCGTTAATCGCATTTAGTTCAATCAATATTCAACGATACGAATAGCATATAATTATCGAGAAACTATAATTAAATAAGTACGCTTTGATTACTCACATGAATTAGAAAATTAATAATTAAAATTAATAACTAATTCGTAATAATCACAAATCAAAGGGACTAATATTATTTTTTATATTATATTCATTAAATATACTGTGGATTTTTATGCAGCTAATATATACAGCTATAAATATATTCAAATATTCAATTAATATATAATAAATGTAACATATTATTTAAATTATACGAAAAATATCAATAATTTTATTATGTATATTTATTTATTATAATTCATTATTATAATATTATACATATAATACATTATTATAATATTATAATGTATATTTATTATAATAATATATTAATTATTATAATTATGATATATTTTCAATATTAGTTTTTTGATCTATTACTTTATCTGAAAAAGTTAAGTTAAAAAATTGTTCGTCATAAAATATAATGGAATATTATATTCATTCATATTATATTCTGTATTCTGATTCTTCTATATGTCCATAATTTTGCAATATTATGTCACATTAGAAAAATATATAACATATTCATTTTGCTTGTTTTATAGAAATGATATACAACAAAGCAGAAATAATTCTACATGAAAAAATAAATCAAAAATATACATAGAATAAAATTTTTTCATTCAAAGTTTCGTTTTTCAATGAATAAAATAAAATAATAAGCAAATCAAATAATAAGCATAAGTGAAATTTAAAAATTAAATTTGAAAATTAAATTTCTTGATCAGAATAAATTATCAACAGAAGATTATTTAGTATTCGAAAAAATCAAATTTGAAAATTTATCGATTATTGTTTCAATTTCGATTTTTTCAAAAACAAAAATTTAAATGATAAAATTTATTTGTTTATTTTATATAGAGTAAAAATAATCATAATCACGATAATTAATTCGTATTTAATCAAGAAATAATCAATTCTTCAAGTTACTTAAGAATTTATTATTATTTATTTGAAAAAAAACCCTCAAATAAAATAATTTCATTTTATATTTTCGACTTATTTTTTTTTCACGTATAATTACCATATCACCAGTTACAGGACACTTTATAAAATATGCAAATTATATGTAATATGCAAGATATACCTCTGCATAAAAATCCGTAATTTATATGCTTATGTTTAAACGAACAGATGTCACTAATGTCCTCGTAATATATAGTAAAAAATAGTATATAGGAGACCAAAGTATTAAAATATAAATATTTCAATTACACATTTTCAAAAACAGCTGCAATAAATCTTGAATTATTTACAATGTTTTCCAAGTTCAACAATGAATTAATGGATTAATATTATGATTTCTTTTTTTCCCATGTTACTTACTTTTTTCTTGGGTAACGAATTGATGTACCATCCAAGAAATCCTGCGGCAACGACACCGATAATAAAAACTACGACGATCCCCGCTATCTTTGTGTACGATAAAAACCAACCATCGCCTCTTTTACACTCGATGTCATCGCTAGTCATAAATTCCACGGGAGCGCCACTAAATTGTGGCATAATTTGAGCTACAAGAAATATTTGAAAAGTAGGTATAAATTCTCGCAAAAATACCATAGCGCATATCGAGAAGATTTGAAAAAAAAGAAATCGATAAAAGAAGTTTTAAAATAGTAGAGGACGTATTTTATCTTTAATATACTTAAAATTGATTAATCTTTAACTTGTAATGGAAAAGGAAAGAAATTCCGGTATGAATAAATCTCATTTACAATCATAGATTCAAACCTGGGAAAAATTTATTTCAAGTAATAATTTAAAATAATTTCAAATAATAATTAATTAGTATCCTACTATATTACTATTACTATTACAGCATATTAATTACTATAATTATAATAATATTATATCAAGAAACCAACAAATGATTATTTTCATTAAAATCAAATAACGAGCAATAAAATAATAAATGAAGCAAGTGACAAATGAAATAAAGTAACGAATAAATCGTTTGATTACATTATTTTCCTTTTTGTACGAAATACTTCATCGAATATTTATACTCTTCACAAATGACATTGAAAAAAAATAATTTAAAAACATTCAAATCAAAACAAATATACATCCTTCGAAATATTCTTCCATAGAAATCCATAGAAACGTTCCGCTTCGAATTTTCGTTTATCGGTCAAAAGTCATCCGATAAATCGATATTCAGAAATAACGTTGACAGTTCGAAACGACGTTGTCATAATCGTGACGAATTCGCGTTATCATAACATTCGGGGAGGACATGAAGCGTCATTGCTGAAATTGACTTCTGCATACGCATCCCATAAGGTAGTCCGATTGTGCACGCTCGTAAATCGAGAAACGTACCTTGGCTTTCAAGGTCCGCCGTATATATCCACGTTAACTGGTCAGCATAATCGTTTACCAAACTGACAAAGCTATAGTTTTTTTCTTTATATATGTTAACGATAAGAAGAATTTTATTTGTCGTGAGAAATAGAGATTTTTTTAAATAATTGTTGTAATATTTTATAGAATGATATTAAATATGTATATTAATATTCATAAAATTGGTATATTGGATTGCATATATCTTTAGAATTGTAGTTGTACACTTGAACATTATTAGGCTAAGTTATATTACAACTACAAAGTTTATGGATCAAATGTTTTTAAAATGTTTTAAATAATGTAAAGTTGTTTATATAAAATTTGTTCTAATTAATACAATCTTATGGAGAAAAATATTTTTTAAATTTTCTTTTACTTTACTATAATCATATAATTTCATTTTTATATATTTAGAGATGTATTTAAAGATCAAGTTATGTCAATTATTTCCTTTAATATTTAAGAAATTATATTCAGTCATTTATACATGTATTCATATTTAAGAGAAGTTGAGGCACAGATTGGATGTTGCATAAAGATGAGCAAAAATTAATTTACCATTCAAATGTTATTTAAATATTTGTGTCTAAGGAATGTCACAGTTAAATTGTACATAAAAATAGCTAATTTACATCTTTTAAGAATAAATCAAATCATCAAATGAATTGAATAACATTTTATAGAATCTTTTAAGAAACAAAGATATTTTCTAATAAAATGAATTTTTTTAATAAATTTATTTTACATATAAGTTTCGTTACATTAAAAAAATAAAATATGTATAAAAGATTCTGTTGCATCTTATTATTTATAAATAAAATATTGTAATTGATATTCAATAATTCATTATTAGAAATTAATCTATAATAAAGTACATTGACTCGCAATTTCATTAATATATCATATTGTTTCATTAATATCATAATATTCAATTCTCAAGAATGTGAGTATATATCATAACATTGTTGATGCACGTGTTCAACTATTAATCAATATATATGTGCATGTACAATCCTGAATACTATGAATGATTATTGGCCTGTATAATGATCATATAATGCCTCATGATTACGTTTCAATATTTCAAATAACATAATCTTTGAATTACGAATCGAATTGTAAATTGACATAACTAACGATTTGTAATTAAATTCTCGATAAATATTAAATTTTATATTATTTGAAAATGATAAATTTATTTATATGATAAAATAAATAATATTATACTTTGTTATTATTATTATTATCGCACTTCATTTGCCAATTTACTTAGCAGATAAAAAAATTTTTTCATAATGCAATATTGATCGAATTTTTTTCCAAGTTAAAACTTTCAAAATTTGTCAAAATGGCGATTTCCAGATTTTTTATTATTGCAATTATATTAATGCTAAAATTATTCTTAATTTTTATTAGTAATTTTAACAGATAAAAATATTAATTTTCATTATTCCATTTTAATTCTATTATTTATTTATAATAAATTACTTATAATATATTTTGATTTAAAAAAACGAATGTTAAATTAAAAATTTTATTTCTTACGCAATCATACAATTCATATTCGTAAGAAATGAAGATGAAAATACATAACTAATAAGAAACTTCAAAATAATTGGCAACAAATTTTACATAATCAAATATTATGCTGAGTACCTTATCATGCATGTACTTAATCAATTATATACAGTGATACATTAGTCACACAAGATTAATTCGATTTTTTTGCATAAAGTGCTTGATGCATGTTTAATATTTGTATGAAATTCACTCAATACTAAGTTATTGAACAATTTTCGTTTTCTAAACTATGCAGTAAATGTATCACATGACCTAGTGCTAATCATTACGAGCAGCCATAAATCAAATTCGCGATTACTAATATCACTATACTTAATATACTTCCTTTAGTTCGTTTCTACAGCTAATATTTTATTTTCTTAATCCTAATTTACAGATATAATCCACCATAAAATATTATAATATCGATCGATCCATGCTTTCATATTCGAAATTTTAATATTCTGTATTCATTTGGATGATACATAAGATATTAATATGTATATATACAATATATTTATAGGATATCTTTGAAAGATTGATTTTAATTCAATTGAAGTTTATTTATCAAATTTTATCTAATAAAAATTATTTATTTTAATTAATTATTCTAACTATTCTAAGTTTCAATATTTTTATATATTTTTGCATTATCAATTTTTATATTTATTTTCATCTCTAACATTAATTTTTCCACGAATATATTAATTTTTTCTAATTATCTAATTAGTTCAAGTCAAATCTATAAATATTTAAATCTATAAATATTAAAAAATAAATATTAGGAATATAATTTAAAATGTTATTTTTAATTTTAAATTTCAACAAAAATAAAAATTTATCGTATAAGAAACATAATTCATAGATTATAAGCAGAAATTTTGTGAGGAAAGAAATGTGTACTTTCGTATGACATTGAATAACTTCAACCAAAGATACATCAACAGCGATAACGCACGCGACATGGCTGAAGGTTACTACAGTGCTTCACAGGATTACGTATGCGAATAGGATGTATAGTTTTTCATGGCATATATATGCTATGAGATTGTGTTACATGTTATGTCACATAGTACGTGATCAATCTCTAAACAAACGAAACTCAAAATCTCTCCAATTCACGTTCATCTAGTTGTTTACATCGATATTTAATAAACTTTAACAAGGATAACGTTGAGAATGGCAAAACTATGAGAATCGTATTGAAGTTAGTTTAAATGAACTATATTTCTTCTACATAAACTCTGTAGACTTAAATTTCACGAAGAAGATTTGAATTAATAGAATCTCAATTAGTTGATGCTTATATTATTACAATAATTGTAATTATTTCTTTAAGTGAAAACTATGATATTTTAATAATCTTAAAATAAAAAAAAAAGAAATAATTTAATTTTAACTTTATTTTATTTTAATTTAATTAAATATTGTATGTAATTAAATTTGAAAAAAGAATTTATTTTTTTTTTTTTTAATTTTTACAGTAACTTTTCACGGCACATTCAATTTTACTTTCAAAATATCATTTTAAATTTGAAAATATTTTAATAAAGAGATTTTGTGGAGATTACATTAGATATTAAAGTATTTTGATATCGAGTACACAGGAAAATTCTTCCACTCGCATATACATGTAACGCAGAGATCATCACAAGTACTTACAAATTATGCCATAATAACTACGATCGTACGTTTCCTCTGAAGATTATATACGATTCGTATTATGTACTATGAATCTGGTTTCTTCCACTGATTCATGATTATATACAATTCGTATTATGTATCACAAATCTAATTTCTTCCACTAATTCATAATTTTTTTCATACATACACACTTTTTGTACAAAGAAGAATCAAAATTAATTTTGGTAAAAAATGAAAAGAATAATAGGAGAAAAAAAGAAGCGATTTTTAATGATAGTTACTATAGGCACTGGTATTAGTTACGCTTCAGAGACACGAAAAGCAATATACTTAAGCAATCAAAACGTAAAAAAGTAGTAACTAAATTGTTCACGAGTTTGACTAATGTTTATGTTTGATTGATTCTACTTCAAGAAACCATTTATTTTTATGGATATTTATGAATCCATAAATAATAAAAAAAACAAACAAAATATAATAAAAATAATAATTTTATAATATACAAAAAGTGATTAATTTTGATTGTGAAAATATTTAATGCTTTGTATGAGAAAAGAAAACAAAAATATATGTACAGTGTTGTGAACCAAGAATTTCTTAAAAAAATAACTTGAAGTCAAAGCTCATATATTATTGTATGTACACAGAATGTTCTAGCTAAAAATCATTTAAATATTTTGTTTTTTAATAACACAAAAAATATTTATGATATTTAAATAATTTTGAAAGAAAAATAATAGAAAAGAAAAAGTTTTTTGTATTATAAATAGGTATATTTCTTCTTTAAAAAAAATATCAATGAGTTTGAAAAAAAATTGATGCAATAATTAACTGATTTTAGTTTCCTTTAGTTGAGACATCCTGTATATAAAAATTCTTTATTCAATTTTCCTTTTATTTTTACTTTTTACTTAAAAAATGAAATTAATTATAAACCTAATATATTATATATTATTTAGTTGTAAAATATAAATAATAAGTTATCAACATAATATTTTGTGAAATAATAAATTTAAAAATAACGTTTAATACTTCATGTAATGAATATATATTTTATGAAAAAGAATTTCTTAATATATTACATTATTTAAATTCTCAATAAAATTTGCATGCATTTCTTATAAAAAAAATTTATAATTATTATAAGATTTAATAGATCTCTATTATTAGTTAATTTGAAAATTTATGGAACGATAAATATTGAAGAAAAAAAAACTAAATTAACAGTCATGTTTGAATATATATTCAAGAATTAAAGAAATATTGCAAGCCATAAATATTTGTGTCAAAATAAATGTGATGTTTCATTTGGTTCAAATAACTTTTCAAGGTTGTTATACTTTTATCATTTTATTAATATATTTATTTTTTTTTTTGTTCCCATCCATTGTTACAAATTTTTTACTCGTTAAAAAAACAATCGTTTCGTGCTTGTTACATGAGATCATGAAAATATAAAGAGATCATTGAAAGATAAAATGCAATCATCGTTATTACATTCTTAACTACTTGATGATAGGATTTAATAGCTACCTATAAAATAGATATTCTGGTAACTATACACATTCCTTGAATAGCAATAAAAGAATTTCAACGATACTTTGTTAATAATTATAATTGAACAGTGATTTAAAATATTTACTACTTCGTATTCAAAATTACAAGTAATAATAATAATATAAAAGAAATGATCATAATAATAATATAAAAGAAATGATCATAACATACAATTTTACACATTACTCTTTAATTAATAATTATCCATTCAAAAAATAATTTTCGCTCGTATTAAAACGTGATAAAAATAAATAAATAACATCGAAATAAATAATCCAATAAATACAGATACCATTCGTATTAAATTTTCGTAAAAACTTTAGTTTGAAATCTAATTCTTCATCGTCTTCATCGATACATAATAAATAAATATAAATAAGTAACGTACAAATTAATGGATATAAATGAACAGATATAAGAAATGAAAAGAGTTAAAAAAAAAAAAAGAAAACAAAATCACAATTCACTCACAATTTCTGCGTCCATAATCCTGCCAACTGGAAATGGATCCTCGGCTCATGTGAACAACTTCCGGTTTCCTCGGTCTCGAAACCAACGAACGATATCGTTACACGTGAAAACAAATCGCGGACGGAAGAAAGCGGGAGGAACCGTGGCGAAAAAAGGAGTCGTCCCGAAAAGCAAGATTAAAATTATATGCCCACGATGGCGCGCTTCGTTCGTACAGGTGCAACGCAATTAGTAGTTCTAGCTACAGTGCAACACGCGAATACTGGCCAGAACTCTTCGAATGCACGTTGTACCCCCACTTTTTTCAATCATTGCCTTCGCATTGTTCTTCATTCTTTCTACACCGCGTGTAATTCTTCGTTTTTTTTTTTTCTTTTCGTTGTTCCATCATCGTCCAAGTTGAGCTGAAGTTTGAAGTTAAACTAGAAAATAAATTTATTGATTTATCGATAATAATTGCGGTTCTATTAGGATATATGCGTATTTATCAAATCTATTCGAAGGAAAATTCAATGAGATCTACAAACAAATTGCACCAATAGTTACTTCTTGACAAGTGGTATATGCGTGAAATGAAATAATTGGTCTTTCCCATTTGATTCTATTTCTGTTTCGCTTCATCTAACGAAGCGAACTTAAATTGCTTATAACTTGATAAAATAAACATCAAATTGACATTTCTTCGTATATATCAATTTCTACGTTTCGTTTCAATTTCTAAAATCTGAAAGATGTTTCCTTAAACATTGTGCATGTAAAATTAAAAATTTTAGAAAATCGAAAAATTAAACAACTTATAAATAACAAAAAAGGATAATTATTTATATAAAATACTTAAAAAATATATATATACATCCTCCGTTTTACATAACAATTTTAGCAAATATATTTCAAGAAAATGTTATCTTAAAAATTAATCATCGTCAACCTAAAGAGGAAGCACTATATAACTATTTGCATGACATTCTCATTACTATCATTAATAACTTTAATTTTAACAAATTCGAAAACAACGAAACGAACGTTGTTGTGTAACACAATTGCACATAATTGTTTTATTTTGCTCAATACAATTTATTTGGGGCGTCGCAAATATCCAAAAGGGAGGGCATGATTTCGTACACACACGGTACGCACGCAACACGGTTAAAGGGAATTAGAATGATCGTCGTTGCTCCAGATCATACGACGTGAATCCGAATGAAAGGAGGTCTCTCCCTCGCTCGACCCACCCTCAAAGTCGGAGGAGACAAGTTGACGAGTGGCACGGGTTGAAGTTGAGGTCGAAGAAGAAAAAAACGCGATACACAAAACCTCTCTCTCTCTCTCTCTCTCTCTCTCTTTCTCTTTCTTTCTATCAATTCCAATTGACACCAAATCGGAAACGAACTCGTCGGTTGCCCAGAGGCCGCTGAATTGGCCGCTTTTCAAACATTAAACGAATACACAATGGGTTCCTGGTTGCAGAAACGGTACCAGACTCGGATAGATGCCACAGAGTAGGCTCGTGGCATCTCAATTTCCATTGATGCTTTCGGGATTGGCCATTCACGTTACGCCTCTCCGTCCGTCACCGACGGGTGCAGGCGTGATTAGGCCCTTTTGTGACGTTTGCCCGATGGAATTGGATAATGGACGATCCACCGATTACGCGGCTAAGTGGATCTAAGCGCTTTGAACATCGTGCTTCGGACACCGATCCACGGGGGGGAGGGAGGGATGATCTTCCTTCCATCACGTGGTCGTCCACGTTTTCTCTCTATTCTCTGTTGCAATTTCTTTTCCTTTTCTTTTTTTTTTTTTTTTTTTTTTTATCTTTTTTGTACCTTTTCTTCGCACAATCCAACCAGGCCTGATCCTGGTTCGAAGAAGAACGGAATGTTGGACGACAGTTGGCCAACGACTACATTCGGACCTGGTCTTTCGGTGGCATTGTGACACGGATATTGGGATCGCGGTATCAAGGTCAAACGTCAACAAGCCTTGGTTGGCTACGGGTAGAAGTGGGTGATATTCGAAAATACGCGAATTGCATCGGTTAGATCGTTGTCCACCGTATGCAAGTAAGGACGTGTTGGATAAGGATCGCGAAGTAAGTGTTCGAATTCGATAGAGGCAGATCCCGTTCGATTGATTGAGATCGATGCTTGATAACTCGTGGTGCCCGATAATAAGAGATAAAGTGGGAAGAAGATCTTTATGTGTTTATGGAAAATTTTTAAATTGTAGTAACTCCGAAGTGTTTCGTTTCATCGATGTAAAAATTATTTGTATTTAACGTTATTTTTTCACGCGAATCATCCAGTTATATTATCTTTCACGATTCATTCCCGTTGAATAATCGTTTCGACTTACTCCACAGGAGAACTATGAGGTGGATAGCAGCTATCACTGGGTTCTTCCTGATATTCATTTTTCCACAGGATACCAAAGCTTTTTCTAGTGTAAGTAATTTTATTATTAATATAATTTCTTGTTTGTGTGTGTGCAATAAAATAACGATTTTTATTATATTTTATTAGATTTATTCATGTAATAAATAAAAATAAATTTTAGATATTATAAAACTTTTGGAAAATAATTATAATTTGAAATAATATATATATTTATGTTTATTGACTTTCTTTAAAATTAAATTCGTTTTTTTTTTTTGTTTCACTAATCATTTGGAATACATACACTATTTCCATGATTGAAATTTTCGGTAGGAAAAATTATTTTCTTCGTATAGAACGTCATTCATAATATTGATATATATTAATTGTTTGAAAAATATATATCTAATTCCAATCTACGTATTTCAATAATACAAGGAAAAGATATCGCGATAAATTTCGAGATCGAGAAATAGAAAATAATTTACAGATACCATGGAAATCAAAACGAAGCATAGATCTGAACGACGTGTATCTGTCGAAAGCAAGCCAGCGCAGATTGCCAACGGAAGTGGTGCCGACCAGCTACCACCTGGAACTTCAACCTTTTATTGGGAACGATAAATTCAAAGGTCGAATTAAGATCAATGTCACTTGGACAGATACCAGCGACACAATTATTTTAAATGCTCACCCACATCTTGACATCTCGGGGTATAATGTTAGGGCCACGGAGATGTCGTTGGAGGAAAGGTAAATTTACTGAATGAATGAATAGCAAACGGTAAACTTAAAGTTGAAAAACAAGAATTAATTTAACTTTGAATAAAACTTTAAATGATTGGTTAATTAATATGATAGAAAACAAGTTATGATTATATATAAAATAATAATTCTAGAAATGAATCATTTTTTTTTTTAAATTGAATTATATTTATTATTATATATTATTTATATTTCATGCAATAATTTTGAAATAGATATTTCGAAAAGTTTTTAAAAAGATAAAAATATAAATTATTACATCTTATTGATTCAAATTTATATTCTCTATTGGATAATTTTTATTAATATACGAATATAATTGATGTTTAATTTTTTTTAATAATGATAATTTTATATTAATTATTTATAGTATATATTATTAAAGAGAATTTTCCTTTGTGGAGCGAATTTAATTAGAGAAATTTAAATTTGGAACATGACAGAATACGAATAAGATATGTTAATAGTAATATCAGAATAATATATTTATTAAAAAATGTCCAATTTTGTAAAATATTATTATGTATTTAAAATAATATTATGTATTTAAAATATTATTATGTATTTAAAATAATAATATTAAAAAATATATAAATAAGATTAAATAATATAGGAGATTTTTAGGAGAATCGAATTTTTTTTTTAAGATTTAATTACATCTTTTATTAATTGAAGAAAATATAGAGTCTTTTGCTCGTGATGTAATATATTGAACGAATTTTAAATTAACAGTGCTCAATAAAAATTGCAATACTTTTCTCTAAAATAAAAAATTAAAAAGTAATGTTTAATAATTAAATGAATTCAGTCTAAAGATAATTAGTGAAAATACATATTTTGGATAGAAATCATTGGAAATTTTTTAATTAATATACTCTAAAAATTTAATAAAAAAATTTATCAAAATACATATATACTTTTTTTACTTTATTTGACTTTTATATTTCACGAAGATGAAATTGTTATTAAGAAATTTTCAGTCACAAATTAATAAAATAGAAGAAATGAAATACGACTTAATTAAATAAAATTCTACTTACAAATACTAAAAACTAAAATTAATAATTATTACATTACATTATTAATATCAAGTATATGAAATATATCAAAAAAAAGTAAAAAAGTATATGCTATCAATAAATAATAATATTAAAAAATATTATTTTCTTAAATAAATCTTTAATACATAATTTTTCGAAAGAATTATATACAATCAAATTTAATTCGTGTAATAATTATATAAATTAAATTATATTATATACGTAATATAATTTTATATTTAATATAAACTAATTTAATTCCAAATAATTAACTAATTTTATCACTATTTAATTATCATTATTTAATTATCACTATTATTACTATTTTTGGTTGTTTAAATTATCTCTCAAAACTAATATCTGTTTATTAAAAAAAAAAAAGGGAGAAAGGTTTGCCACTGATGGATGTGAACGTTGCGAGAATCACTCGTCCTAATTCATGGCCATCTTCTTACGCAATTCATCTCCAGCAGATGCTAAAAAAGGGAAGTAGCTGCGAAGTAGATCTCATTTTCACCGGAAACCTTACCACCGATGAGAGTAGCGGTTTCTTCAAAAACGAATACATCGACGCCAATGGAAAGAAACAGTAATTGCAATGTTTTACACGTAATCTAAGAGAAAAGGAATCTCGCAACGTGCGTAATATATTTTCTTTTCCAGTCCCTTTGTGGCTACCAATCTCAGATTGGATAGCGCGCAAACTGTCTTCCCTTGTATGGATGAACCTCCTTACAAAGCGACCTTCAAACTGAGCGTCTTACGCCCGAAAAATATGATCGCCCTTTCGAACACACCTCTCGAGAGCAGTACGGAAATGTAAGTAATTTGTATCATAATATTCTCTTTTCCTCCATCCTAATTATTTAATCTTTTGCGAATGAATAAATTTGTTTAATGGCAAGTTGAGGATATTTTTTTATACGAGACGAAATTATAAATTAAAAAATATTTCAAATAAGGAAAAATATTGAATTAAGAAAATTCATTTTAAAAATTGAACATTGTATTAAAAGTTGATTTAATTTTAATATTGTAACTTTGATATCGATGATATTCACCCGCAAATGATTATGAATCAAAAATATTCAAAACAAAATTTTAAATATATTAAATATATATATTTATAATTTTATATTATTATATTTTTCTGTTGCAATGATAAAATCTAAAAATTTGAAACAAAAAATTCCCCAAGTTCTTGCGCTCGATTCATTAGATTGTAAAAAAATCGATATCAGTTAATTGTGCCCTTAAATTGATAGGCTAATATCTAATTAAAGTATATATAAAGCATGATATCTTAAATCTCTTATACGAACAATATTCTTGTCATTAATTATCGAACACAATCAGTGTTCAAAGTTTTTAATTAAATTAAAGTAGCTCGAAATTCTTTTCAATTGTGTAAAAAAGTTTACAATTAAAATATATTTTTTTTACTCAGAGATGGAGAGCCGGATTTAATCTGGGATCATTTCTCGAAGACACCGGAAATATCAACGTATCAATTGGCTTTGATAGTATCGGACTTCGAGAGTATCTCGCCCACACAGGAAATCAATGAAATGGATGGAAGAAAGCTCGAGATTAAAGTGTGGGGTCGAAAGGAGTATTTGGACTCTTTAAAGGACGTACCTGACAAAGTTGTCAGGATTATGAATTATTTACAAGAATACTTCAACAGCTCGATTGTTTTGCCAAAACTCGACTTGGTAGCAGTTCCTTTGTACAGTGCTACCAAAGCATCTGACAGTTGGGGTTTGATGTTCTTCAAGTATGTATCGTTTATTACACTTTTTTCGAGCATGAAAAAATAAATGTTATTTGAGTGTTATATATTTTTTTGTAAACAATAATAGTTTTATTAACTATTTCTATTGCAACATTATTGAAATTTATTGAAAAATTATAAAGAAACGAATAAAAATTTTAAGAGAAAATTACTTACGTGATAATGTACAAAATTTAAAATAAGTGAAAAATTTGATTGTTTGTTTTATTTGCATGCTAAAATTAATATCATTATATTATAAATTTTATTTAAAAATATTGATACATATATTCATTCATGAATCATTATCCTAAGTTATAGATAGATTACAATATATTACATACATACATAATTAGATTTATTAATAATTTTTTTTAAATATATTTTATTTTTAAATATATTTTTTTTAAATATATTTTTTTTAAATATATCATATATATTATCAAATATATTAATTTTCCAAATATTCGTTCTTCATAAATGATCTTGACTTTAGATATGTTAATAAGTAGATATTTTTTATTTACTTAAATAAATTATTAACAATAAAATTTATCGATATGAATCTAAGCCTATTAAAAAATAATAATATATAATCTATGGATTATAATTTTATATATTAATTATTTAATATACAAAACATATATATATATTATATATATTATATATATATAATGTATGTCTGTATAGTAATGTGTATTTTAAAATTTTATTAAATAAAAAAATTTTTATAATTTAAATTTTAATTATAATAAAAAGATAATTGTGGAGAAATTTATCTTTTAAAAATTATTATATATCTTCAAAATTCATATTTAATTTTTTTTAAAATGGTATATTTCGCAGATTATTTATAGAGAAAATATCAAATGAAATATAATATTAAAATATGAAATAAAATTATATTTAACATTTTTTTGAAAATTAGAAAAAAAAAAACGAAGTATATATACATATGTATATAGGAAAATAATCAATAAAGTATTATATAAAAAGCTTTTTTTTCGTTGATAAAAAGGATTTGATATCACCGACCGTCGAGTAATAGAATTCGGCAGATTATTCAAAATTTGAATAAAATGTAAAATTTAACATTTAATTTTACAAAAAAATCATATCAAATTTTTTGATTCGTTGAATCTATTATAATTTCTAAATTATTAGTTCTATTAATATTTTTTTAATGAATAACGCTATCGATAACTATATTATAGATTAATTACCAACAAGTATGAATCAACCATTGAAATTATGGTATCCAAAATTATCTACATTCGATTCATAATATAAAATATCGATAACTCGCACATAATTTTGTAATTAAATAAATAATTCTCAATATTATTAAAATCGATATTAATTCTTTTCATATAATTTTATGAATTACTTGATATACTGTATTACTATTAAATATGTATTATAAAACATTAATCAAAAATAAATATTAATAATTTACTTACAAATAAAAATTATAGAAAAAAATATATGATAAATCACGTTTTCTGTTAAATTTCTATATATAAATCTGAATATTATATATTTGTATTCTAATTATTTGACCAAAATAATTTTCATATGATAATAAGTTAAAAATTATTAAGTTACCTATTGCAGGTACAAATATACAAATAATTATTTAAGTATTTAATAATTTGATTATTAATAGGGAAAGTGAAATAAGCAGTTCTTCAATTTGGAATACAGCTTATGAACTAATTTATCAATGGATCGGTCAATATATTACACCATTCCGTTGGAGTGATGCACCAATTAACAAAGCACTTAATTCGTTCTTAGCTTCAATGACGACCGTAAATGTACGTATTATAATTCGTACACGCACGAAAATTAATTTATGAAAATGATATATTTATTGCAGCTTAATCCAGATGAAATGGAAGGAAAATGGCCAATGACTCTGTTATATTCTCTTTATTACGAATTTGGAAAATTTGAACCTTTTTCGAGAGTTGGGGGAATCAGGAATGAAGCTACATCAGCGAAAAGTAAATTTTAATTAAATTATTTTATAAAAGCTATCATTAATAATAATTATTTAATATATAATTTAATATATAATACAATGCATTAAAACAATTATATTTAATAATTTCTTGATAGTATTTTGAACAAGATATCTTCAGAATAATTTATTCATTTATATTTTATAGTATATATATCTTATTTATTAAATACATTCTTCTAATAAATTTTAAAGCATATTCTATAACATAAGTTATACATTATGACTAGATTTTTTTTATTTAACTTAATCTTTAGAGATAAAAAATATTGTAAAAAATAAAACCAAATTATGCAGATGTATTTTTTTACGACTCCGTTTTTCTTTTACTGATAAACTGATTTTTCAGAATATATAAATATATATAAAATATTAATATATGCGAAAATTTTTATAAAATATTTTAAACTTTTCGAACGTATATTATATATTATATAATAAATAAAGAAATATTAATTATTAGTATTTAAAAATGATGTATAAATGATGTAATAAAGTTTCAAATATTATAAAAAAAAGATTATAAAAGATATTTAAGATTATAAAAAACTTGATAATTTTTATTTAAATGATCAGTTTGAAAATTTTAACAATTTTATATACTATTGAAAAAAAATTATCATGTAATTAGCACATCAAATTTCTATTAATTATGTAAGTCTAATCACATTATTTTTTTCTTCTTATAGCGGAACTGGTATTCCGGATGTTCAATTACACCCTTGGAGAGAAATTATTCCAGAAAGGCGTTAGAAATTTCATTCAACAGAATTCAGAAGAGTAGTAATTGTTTTTATCAGTTAGCCGGGAAGCAGATTTTAGATGCAAGTTTAATAATTAAATTCTAATAAATATTATTTAAATTAATGATTATTAAAAAAATTATAATAATATTCTTTATATTTATATATTATGGAAAAAACAGAAAATTTAATGTTTCTTGCAATCTCTTTAATTACATTCTAATGTCAAATAATTTACAAAATAATCATTTTAAAAATATTTTTAATTTATTATTTCATAAACATTTAGAAAAATCATTATAGAAAAAATCATTATAGAAAAACTTTTATCTTGAATTTAATTTCTTCTATTATGTTATATAGTTTATATTATCTTTTATATTAGTCTATATATATATATATCATTTAATTTATTGGCATTATTTTGAACTTTACAAATTTTCTCAAAATTTTCATACAAGAAGCACTTTTAGTTATTTGAATTTTATTTTCGTTTTTATCTTCAAACATCCTCTTATTTCAATAAACATTTGAAAAGAAAAATAATTTTATCTCGAAAATAATTCCCCCATTTTATTAGACTATAAATCATTTTCAGAAACACTGTTTCCCGGCTATTTTTCTCGACTGAATTTTTTATTCACCTCTGTTCACCCACCAAATACAATTTTTTCAGGAACCTACGAACCTTTTTTGCAGATGACATTTACAGCCGATTAAACGATGTCGCGAAAGAAATGAACATTTTGCCAGAAGGTTTGACAGTGAATAGCATTGCAGGCCCGTGGACCAATCGAGATAGGGTACCATTAGTCACCGTAATCCGCGATTATGAAACACAAACTCTTACACTTAGCCAGGTATGTATACTTATAATTATTGCTTACAATCTTACCGAGCAAAAACGTTGCTTACCTCAGAGACGCAAAAAAGCATAAAGATAGTGGTGATTTTCACACGGATAAAACCATCAATGAATACGAAATGCAATCTTGTATTTGTTTATGGACGCTTTGAATGAAATCGGTTCTCCTCTTGCATAAGTACGTAACGATGTGGATATGCAAATCGAGAATGAACGCAACAAAAAAAAAAGAATAATATAATTAATTGCACGATCAATAATATTTATTTTTTAAATAAATTTTAAATTTTATATAATGAAATCATTCGATAAGTCAGAATTTTGTTCGTATCTTTTAATCTTAAAAAAATGTTACATGTATATAAAAAAACATTAAGAAATATGATACACTTAGGTCGTTTTTTATGAGGTATTTTTTTATAGGATTTTTTTTACACAATTTTTTATTTACAATTTTTTCAACACATTTTTATTTATTTCAATATACAAAAAATGTATATTAATTAATTCGCAGAAAATATCATGGAAATCATACATATCATTTATTTTTTAATTCCTTTAAAGTATTTTTTGTACATTTAAAAATAAAATATTTTTATTAAATATATTTCTATATTTTAAATTGTTTTTTTATAGTTTATTTGAATAAATAAATTATATTTTGTTGCAAATTAATTGTTATTGATATTTTGTATTGACATATAATTTTTTTTTTCTTAGTAATCTAATATATATCATAAAAAAAGATTTAGATATGTTATCTTAATGTAATTTTTAAAAGCATTTTTTTTTTTTTTTACTTATATATATATATGATATATGAATTACAAGTGACTGTATAAATTCCAAGGTTCGTTTCTTTTTTAAATAAAAAATACTTAATTAGTTTTTAAAATGTAGAAATAATTTAAACCGGACGGATGTGCAATTATTGCATGAGCATAACAATACAATAAAGATTTTACCCTTGAAGAACGAAAAAATGCTGTTCCATCTTTAACAAAACCATTAAAGTAATCTTAACGGTATAATCCAAATAAAAATGTACAATAGAATACATTTACATACTATTTTAGGTCGTTGATGGTGGATATTCTTTAGTTCTTGAGATAACATCGTTTCATTATTATGAAAGAAACAGTAACACAAATAGTTATATATAATTTGTACATGATAATATATTTATCATGATAGTTATATATGTAAATAATACACAAAATAATAAATTATTCTTAATATTTTAAATAATAAATTATTCTTAATTCGAACTTAATTCATTATTATTCAAATATTTCAATATATTGTTCATTTCTAATTTAATTGAAGTTAATATTATTCACATTGAGATATATTTATAGAAAGTTTACCTCAGAGAAACTACACGAGATTCCGCACCCAAAGTTTCTTATGAATGGGATATACCGATAGTGATAATGACCCAAGAAAAATTAACATTTCAAGAGCCTTGTCACCTGTGGTTGACGAAAGGAAATTCAGCAAAAAATCTCACTGTTCCAGATAATACTAACGAAAATCATTTTATCATTGTCAATCCAGAGGAAATAGGTATGAAAATAGCAATATAAATTAAAATTTAAATAATATATAAATCTAAATCCGTTTCATTTCTTCGATAAATAATTTAAATAATCGCTTTTCTCTTTAATAAATTTCAATTTTCTTTGATAATTTTTTACTGGATAATTAAATCGATTTAATAAAACAATTTCATTGTAACGTATGATATTCAAGGAAATGATTTTATAGGCATGTTCCCGGTAAACTATGATTCCTGTAATTGGAAAATGCTATCACAATTTTTACAAAGTCCAAATCGAGAAAAGATTCCTGTTTTAACTAGAGCAAAACTTCTTCATGATTCTTGGAATTTAGCATATTCCGGAGAACTTTGTTTCGGAATCGCTTTAAATATGACGCTCTTTTTGAAAGAAGAAAGGAGCCACGTTGTATGGGAGCCAGTTTTTATGATGATTGATCACATAGGTAGACGTATAGAGGGAACTGAAGTATATCCTAAATTCGAGGTAAATATTTTCTATTTCTCTATATATGATATTTAACATAAATTACTTTTGTTGCAACAAAAAAAAAATTAAATGTGAAATTTTCATAAAATCAGTTAATGAATGAGAAATTTATTGTCATTTAGGCATACATACGGACATTATTGAAGCCTTTGTACGAGGAACTTAATAAAAATATTGAGACGGATGAACCATCTTGGAAAACTCACATGCGAGGAATGACAAAAAATTTTCTTTGTCGTGCTGGATACGAACCATGTGTTAATGAAGCGCGGGATCAATACAAAAAATGGTTGACTGATAAGGAACCGGATAAAGGAAATCCGTTCGTAAATTTATTATTTTTATTATTATTTTGAAAATAAAAATTATAATTATTTTATCGCAAGTGATAATTAAAATATTTAATTTTTAATAGGTATTTACATTTAATGCTATTAATTATTCAGAAAATAATTCTTTGTAATAGAAGTATACAATCTTTCCTAAAAATTAAAAGATAATTATGATTTCAATTGCAATATTAATATTATATTATAAAATAACTTAAATAAATGATTGAAAATTATGTATTTTATATTAAAATTATATTAAAACTTCTATCAATCAAATATTATTATATTTTAAAGATTAAATTTTATTAATTATTAATTATTATTATGATTATGATAATAAATTATTATTATAATAATAATACAAAAATTAATATTGTTTATTTTATAGAGTTGCCAATGAATTTATTTGTCCGGTATTCAAATGGGGTACCGAAGAAGAATGGGAATTTGGACTTCAACGTGTTATAAATTTCCCTCAAAACAGTCCAGAAAGGAAACAAAATGAACGAACTTATCTTTTAAAATCTTTAGCTGGTTGTCCAAAAGACACATATAAAATCGAAAGGTAATCATAAATAATTATGTTCGATTAATTCATTAAAATGTATTAAAACATTTAAAAAAATTTGAATAATAAAAATTATATTTTATATTTTTTTCATTTAGAAAAATAATAATTATTCATTTTCTTAATAACAATATTACAGATTGTTAAATGTAACAATTCTCAATCAAAATGGAAACTTTACTGATTCAGACATCCAATTAATTTTTGTTACATTGAGTGGTGGTGCAGCTGGTTATACAACCCTCTTCAACTTTTTAACAGATAATTGGGATACTGTGAAAGAAAGATTTGACGATAAAAAACATATTTGGTACCGCATAGTGGAATCTGCAATTTCCTCATTTAGCAATCAAAAAGGTTTAGATATATTGCGTAAATTGTATGAAAGTCATTCAGATGAATTCCCACCCGATCTTATGACACAAAAATGTTGCAAAATGGAAATAAAAGAATGGAGTGAAAAAAATCTTCCAGTAATTGATGCTTGGCTTATGGAAAATCTGCCAAAAGAAGAATTAGAAGGTATTCAACCTTATGTAGTCACTACTACTATAGTTCCTAGCACGGAATAAATTAAAAAAAGAAGACTCATAATTGAAAATTAAATGAAAATGTTTAAATATAAATTTAGAAATTGAAAAAAAATTTTACAATTTCTAAAATATTTATAAGTTATATATTATATCAATCATCCATTGCTTGAAATTTAAATATATAAATAAATTGTTGCAAAAATAACTTTTAAAAATAAAATAAAAAATTTATCAAATTAATAAATATTTGAAATAATCAAACTAATAATTTGAAAGTTTAATAATAATTTAATGTCATAGCTTATATTTTTTTTATTTATCAAAAAAATATAAAGTTTATACAATATATAATTATTATTAGATATGTAATATATTTAAATTTGAATAAACAATGTAATTATATCAATTATTATTGATTTAAGATATAAAAAATTATTTAAATAATTTTTGTTTAAAGTATATAATATTGTTTGTATCAATTTAATTATCTGCTTAATTAAATAAAACTTTAACAATAATACAATAAGCAATTTTAATTTCAATTTTTGCAATTTAATTATAAGAAAACTCCTATTCCTTTAAAATATTTCTTTTATTGTTTAGAAAAATACATAATATTAAACATAATTTAAAAGTATTAATATAAGCCAACTTCTATTTGTGTGTCTATTAAATGACTGATTTAATCAATTGACTTATAAAACTTGGCTAATCAATTCGTTGACAGACTATATCAAAATAAAGATAAATTTTGGCATAAGTTACATTTTTGGTATAAGTAAATTATAAAATATTTACTATTTTAAATTCTTTTTTTTAATCAAATTTAACTTCTTTGAATGTAATAATTTAATATTTTTAAGTAACTTGTTAATAGCAATTTCTCATTTAAATTAAAAAACATGATTGAAAATCGTTATAATCAGATAAATTTAACTAATATTTAATCAATTTATATATATCTAACAAATCTATGTTTTATTGCTAGTTGATTTAAAGATAAAAAAAGAATTTTATAAAGTGAAATGTTTTTTATTATGTCTTTTTTATTATAATATATTTCTATGATACCAAATCTTAATAAAAATATATTTCTAATAATATATAATATTAAAATGCAATTTAGTATTATTATATGTATATAAAATATCAATCGATTATAAAATTATTTTTTTTATAAAAATTTTTCTTTTTTAAAAAATTTCACTTTAAATTTTTTTTGTTTAATTTTTTCATTTCTAAAGTAAAAATTTTAGAAATGATAATCATATTTATTATCAATAGTAGAAATATGACATAAATCAAAATATATATCATAACATATTATATATTAATATTTAAAAAAAATAAAAAAATTTAATTTATAGTAATACAACACTTTATGAATGGATTGTGTTTACAAATATTAGATTTTTTCCATCATAACTTAATACTTTTAATACTATTATAATGATCTAAATCGCTGATCTAATGAAACAAAACATATTTTTTATATATCTATTTTACAAAATTATAAATCTGTTAGTATATTTATCTATTTAACTAACTTGAAGCACGATATTATTAATACTTTTATTATTTAAAAATGTCTTGAATTTTCAGAATTTAATTATAATCTACCAATATCTTACATTTAAATATTAATGTCAATTAAACATTTTTCTTAAATAATATAGAGTAGATATTTTAATAATTATATTTTAAATAATATATATATATATATATACATTAAATAATTACATTATAATGAAGAGTATTTCATATAATATAATATATTATTACATCTATTTATAATTTTAATAGAAATATCTAATTTATATAAATATCTCATTTTTTTTATATAAGATATTTGAAAATTATGAGAAATAAATTCTAATTTTTAATATAAAATTAATATATAAATAATTAATATAAAATATTAATTTATTAAATTAAAATAATTAATATAAATAATTAATATAAAAAATATTTCAATATATTTTACAGAAATACTTTGATACTTATTTCAGTTAAAATTACAAAGTTTTATTATGCAAAGTTTTAGCTGTATATATTTATAAATAATTTGTCAATTTTTTCATATTAATATAATGCAAAAACACTTCAATATAACACAAAGCATAAAACATTGAAATTTATTATTTGTCTAAACTATATTACAAAATTTTCTTAAGATAAAATACATATATTATATTATAAAAAGCAAATAAGAGACTTCATATCATTCATTCATATTATTATGCCATATTCATATTCATTAATACAATGAAAAATTAATGAAAATAATTATGAATAAAAATATTTATAAACAACTAAAACATTGTAAAATAAAATTTTATAACATCAAATGAAATAAAGATTAAAGTATACTTAAATATATTTTTTTTTACTTCTTCATGAAATGTTTGATATATTTAAAATATTATTTATTATATTTATATTTAAGATATTATTAGGACTTGCAAATAATAAAATATATAATATATTGTATTTTAAATTAGTTACATATTTAAGTATAATAATATACTCTTAATTTTATAAAATATATATATATATGAAAAAAATAAGATTTTCTATTAAATCAATCTTTTAGATTATTGTTCATGCTAAATCAATTTTTTTCAATTTTATCAATAATTAAAATCCAATTGATTCTTTTTTTTTATTTTTAATTAATTTTTATTATATATATTTATATATATATATAAAATATAATTTTTAAAAATATAAACAAATTTTATTATTTATTAACTAAATAAATATTTAGCTGTTGACAAGATAATTTGCGTATGAAATAATTTATGATTCAAATTAGAACAATTTTTTTTACGTTTTTTTAAATTTTTTTTTTAATTTTTTGTAATTAACTTTGAAATATATGGTAATTAATAATATTTTTTTCTATAAAAATGTATCAATTTTCTACTATAGATACCATGATTAATTCATAACTACAAACATAAAGGTTAATTTTTTAATGTTTTAATGTTTTTTTAATGTTTTACAAATAAAAACAATTTTTTGTTATAATTTATTAATTCTTTTAATTTCATCATCTATTTACCAAAATGAATCCATTAATATATCACATGTAATATTTTGCGTCTTATAATTATATTAGAAATATTCTCTTCATGTTTCTTGTTATATATATTTCTATTAAGGCTGAAATAATAAAATTAAAAGACAAATTCAAAGCATACACATTGTAAATAGTGTATGGTATGAGAGTAGTAAAGATAAAGAGTCGATACAAATGTTTTATAAGTATATTGTATTAATTGATAATATATTACATTACAATATTTTTTAATCTTTTTTTATCTTTTTTTTTCAACAAGTAATAAATAAAAAAATTATTTTTAAATTTTTAAAAATTTGTTTTTATATAATATGTTTCTTTATATTTTATAATGCAATTTTAAATATAATAATAAAATATGATAGCATATTATATAGTAAAATTTATTATATGCAATGTATGAACATATCTTTAATTATATTACCCAAATTTACTAAACTTAAAACTATGAATTATAAATTGTATAGATTAAATATGACTTATTATTTTTAAATTCATTAATTTTAATCGTTTATTATACATATAATATAAACAAATATTAAAATAATTCTTTTTTTTTATTTTTTTATTTCATTTATTTATACTTATAACCAAAATTTAATTAAATTAAATTTTAAATTATTTTTTTTCAATTAATTATAAATAATATGTTAAATTTTATTATTATTAAAATTAAATTTATGAATATTTGATCTATGTGAATTACATAAATATTATTAAATATATAATGTATTTTACATAAAAATATAAATATTTTTGAAATAATTTCATAACTCATTATGTACGATTATATATTCTGTTAAGAGACGTAAGATGGCACCACATTAAATTAATTTGAAATTGTTCAAGATTATCTCATCATTGCTCTATGTCAAACAATATATTCGTAGGTTAAAATATCTATATCGTAATGTAAGATGGCTAATTTTTGAGTTTCGTTTACGTCCTAATTTTGTACATTTCAGTACGTTAGTGAGCAAATGTTGTGTAAACTCGGTGATTTTATAAACCGACATTCCCGGTGGTGCTTCATGAAAGTCACTAGAAAATGTATAAAGGCGCTATATCATTATTTATCATTAATCGAAATTGATTGCATACATTTCATCAAAGGTTTCAGTGCTTTTTTTCAAACTACTCTTGATAGAGGAAGATTAACATTTTAATCATATTTCGGTATGTAATATTATTATTTATGAAATATAATATAATTTGTTGATTAAAATATTATAAAATTATGATTTTTTATATTATTTAATTTATTACAATTCTAATAGTTTTCTGTTTCAAAATTTATAGACACAATGGTTGAAAATGCTAAATGTTGTGTCCTACAATGGACTGATCATCCAAAATATATTACAGAAAAATTTAGTGGACTATTGGCACGTCAAGCACTTGTTGATGTAACACTCGTATGTGAAGATCAGAAGCTACGTGTTCATAAACTGATTTTAGCATCAAATAGTATATATTTCGAGGTATGCTCAAAAAATGTATTTAACTATTTATGAGTGAAATTTTTGATAAAATATTTTTAATATTTAATAGTTATTTTATATATTTCGAAGTATGCTCAAAAAATGTAATTTAATTATTTATGAGTGAAATTTCTGATAAAATATTTTCAATATTTAATAGTTATTTTTAATAATAAATATGTATTTTTTTAAAGCTATATTATTAATACAGCTTTTTATTTTAATTTCAATATTATTTATTTCAAGATTAATAAAAATATATAATTTAATTTTCTCAAATTATTTGTATAATTAATTACTTATATGTATAGTTATCATAATAGAATTAAAGAATATTAATTATCTAATAATATTATTAATATCAATTTTATGTTTTTATATATTATTTTGCTATAATGAATATAAATATTATTTTTCATTTTTTTTCATTTTCAAAGTTTATTATATTTTAAAAATAATCAATTAAATCAATAAATATTAATTGTCTTATGTAATTATAATTTACAGAAATATCTTTTTAAAATTAATTAAAAATAATTTTTAAATTATTTGAAAAATGAAAATAATTTTGTTCAAAATAAATTTATATTATTATATTTAATAATAAAAATCTATATATTTTTATAATTTAATAAAATATTAATTCAAATATATAAAAATCATATTACATTTATATTTATCTTTTGATTTATATATATCATATATGGAATTATTTATTAAAATTTCATTATTTTTAAAAATTATATAAAAAATTTGTGAATTGTGAAAAAATTTTAGAAAATTGAAATTAAGTTTTTTTCAAATTTAATATTTAATATATTATTAAATATATATTTAATTATATTTAATTATATTATTAAATATATATTTAATATATATTTAATTATTATAAATATAATTTTAGTCTCAAAAATTCCTTTTATTATAATTAATATTAAGTTAAATGATTGAAAAAGAACACATACAATAGTGAAAATACTTTTCATTTTATTTACATTATAATTATCAATATATAGTTTATTAATATTACAATATATTTTAATTAAATATCAATTTCAAATTTTAATCTATTATTTCTACATAACATGTATGTTGTTTCTATATAATAATTGTATTACATGTATATGTGTATATATATATATATATATATATAAATACAGTAATATATGTATATAGAAGATATAAAATACTTATAAAAGGACAATTTTACAGGGATTATGTAATATTCATATAAAATAAAGAAAACCTTATATATTGGAATTTCCTTATTTATTTACAAGTATTTGAAGAAACCATGTTTGTGGGATATAATTTTTACAACTTATGAAGAAGATCTATTGAATATAAAGGTATCAAAGAGTTAATTTGTATGGAATCAAAATAATAAAATAAAATAAAAAAATAAATATAGTATAATTTTTTATAAATAAATAGTTTTCTTAGGAATATATTTAACTTTTTTTATTTACCAAATAAATTAAAATAATATCAAATATATTTTAAAATATGCATGTATTTATTTATAATTTATATTTATATTATATTACATTATATTATATACATAAAATTTTTGTTTTAAAAAGTTAATGTTTTGTTCTTAAATGAAATATCAATCTATCTGATATATCTAATATATCTAATAAAAATATTTTTTAATTTTTCTAAGAAAAAAATTAAACACTATTAAAAGTGTTCTTTGCATATTGTATCAAATTTTGTAACATTAAATATATTATAAATTATAAAAACAACAATTAATAAAAAAAATAATAAGGTAATAATAGAATATCACTTTATTTTTATCATAATTTAAAAAATATATATATGAAAAATTTGTGTCTATTAATATGTTTTGTTTGCTCTACTTTCTGATGTAATAGGAGATTCTACAACAAGATTTGGGTCAAGAACCAGTTATATTTTTGAAAGACTTAAACTTTGAAATTTTGAAGGCCATGGTTGAATTCATGTATTGTGGAGAAACAACAATTCCTTATCAATTATTATCACCTTTGTTAACTGCCACAAAAAAATTTAAGGTTGGTATTATAATATATATTATAATTATTAACAAAAATTATTTTGAATATAAATTTTATTTCAAATAAAATTATAATATACATTTAAAAATAAAAATTTATATTGCATATTATAATATTTATTATTAAGTAAATTATATTATTATATAAATTATATAATTATTATATACAAATATTATATTATTTATTATAAAAATTATAATTTAATGTATTCTTTTTTATTTCTATTTTTTTAATCAGTTTCATCTTGTATTTAATTGTATTATTAAATTGTTTTAATTTTTTTTAATATTTGAAATATTTAATATTTTTTATGAAAGGAAATATTTTATGAAATAAAATGAAATAATAATGAAAAGTTATAATATTTTATTATATATTGTATAATATAATTATATTTAAAATAAACATTGATATAAATAATTAGTACTCTAAAAATTATTATAAAATTTTTAAAGAATAGGATTTTCTTATAAAAAATATAAATTTTTTTAAATATATAAAATAAATGAAAAAATTTTTTTAAATTTTATTTTAATGTATACTAGAAAAAATTTAAATTCATAATTATTTTTGAATAAAAATGAATAAACATTTATTATAAAAAAATTGTAGAATCTTTAATAAATGATAATAATAATATTTTTTTAAATTTATGAAATATAAAATTCTAACAAAATAATATTAGAAGAGCACTATCAATAGCTATATAAAGATTAGAACTTGATTTTCTGTTTATAAAATATATCATCTTGTAATCTCATTCAATTAATCTATTTATTTAATATTTATATATAGGTTAAACATAAGAAGTTTTATTACATATATCAATTATTTTTTGTTTGTAAAAAATCTATATTAGAATAAAATATTTTATGTGTCCTTATTATTGAACTTATTAGATGTTTACTATAATTTCATTTAAATTTTTAGAGAACTAATCATAAAATTTTTCTGTAAAAATCAATTTTTTTTATGAATTAAAAAAACTATCAATATCAATATTAATAATTTTTTGTATACATATAGGTTAAAGAATTGACAACTGTGGTTGATGCCATGATGAGTTCTAATGTAGGAAGTTTTGAAATCAATGACATGGACAAAGAAGTTACTAAAACAAAGATTATAAGCAATACATGTAATAATACAGATTATATACATGTAAAGTGTAATGAACTTGTTAAGAACGAGTGCTTTGTACTTTGTAATAAGAGTAATAGTGATGTGAATACAAGTGAAAATCAATCTTCAGAAGGTAATACAATTAGTGATTCTCCTGAACAAGAATTAGAACATATATTGTATGAAGAGTTACAAGATTTTGAAACTAATGCAGAACAAACTAATACATTATTTTCAGTAGGTAATTCTACAAAATTAATGGGAAATGAAAATTTAATTCTATTAACAAATGATAAAATGAAAGAAATATCAAATGAGGAAATAGAATATCCTGGAAATAGAATAATAAATAGTGATACTTTGTGTACAAATAACGAATTAAAACCTATATTATATGAACAATGCTGTGATCTTTCAGATATTGATGAATGTGAAGAAAGTTCTATGTCATTATCACAATCTTGCCTTCAACAAATTGAAAAAGACTTTGCACAATATAAATTTGAAGGTGCTGATGTTCCTAATAAAGTAGGAAAATGTATTAAAGTTTACACTCATAAAAGACGAAAATCTATAGATGAAATAAAAAATAAATTAACAGATATGAATAACATAATTCAGAATCCACCATCTACTGATTGTATAGACTTATTGGATGAGCCGTCCACTACTGATATACCAGTTACACTTTTAACATCATTAGATATGGAGAGTGCTGAATATATTATAAGTTTAAATACTAAAAATATTCAATCTATAGTAGGAGCTACTTTAACAGAACAGCATTCATTAAGCAAATGTAAAGAACTAGAAGAAATTATTGAATGTAATGCACAACAAGATAATATAAATAAAACAGAATTAAATACTCAAGATACTGAAATTTCTAATTGTTCAAAACCAATATTACGAAGAAGTTTACGATTAAATCAACAAGAAATAGAAGAAACTATAAATAATAATGAAACTATTAAAACTTCTACTGAAAGAAAAGAACATTTTAAAAAATCAAATTTTTCAAATAAAACGGAATTATGTATTAAAAGAAAACGTAAAATAAAGGACATAGATCGTAAAGTTCCAGAACAAGTTATTAATAATGTAATACAACCTATTAAGAAAACATTTAATAATTCTCGTAGAAATACAAAATTAATTGTTAAAAAAAATAAATGTATAATATCTAATAAAGAAAAAAATGAGCAAACAGTTAAAATAACAAGTAAATTAAAATGTGGCATATCAGAAACAGCAAATATTGATTCCATTTTTACGTTACCTAAATTAAATACAATAGAACATATAAATCGTGCATTATGGGGTGATATGACAGATTTTGCAGAAGATTATAAAAATAGAATAAATTTGCTAGAAAATTCACCAAATACAGAAATTCCATTTGCAGTTGGTTTATTACCATTACGTACTGCTTTAGAAAAAATGCAAGCAACACCAGATTATCAACCTCGCAAAACTCGTTCATCTGTAGCACCAATAAGACAAGAAATTAATAACCTTAAGAGAAAGAATTGTACTCATTTAGTTAAAGTTACAGATTCAAAAAAACAAAATATGTGTATTAATGATCCAAAAGAAAATGCAAAAGCAGTTTGTCATATTCAAATTAGAACAGCGCCATCACAGTACGTACGAACTCGTAAAAAATATCTTTCGACAGATATAAATTCATTGGAATCGCCGATTATAATTAATAAAAATTAATAAGTATTAAAGAATTACATAATGATAATAATTCAATATAATATTCTTGAATGTGAATGTCAAAGGATAAAAGAGAACGCATAATTTTATGCATGTTATTTTATATTTTAAAAAACATATTTTTAATATGGAACTTCTTGTATATAAAACACAGATATAAAAAATAGATATGCGATAAACTATTTAGGTACATGTAGTTCCTTGATTTCTATAAGAATTCAAGATATATTTTTTTTATTTTATTTGAGCGTGTATGTATACGCGCATGTGCTTACTTGGCCATATTTTTTAATTTATATTAAATATTTCTATACGTGTATTAAATACTATTAAGAAAATAAATATAATTATTTTCTTCATTGAATGAAGAAATATTAATTCTCGATAAATAAATATATTTTTTGTAACTTCCGAAAATAATTTGAATTGTGTATATTCATAATTCCTTTTCTTTATTATAGCTTCTTAAAATTCTGTGATATTTGTTATTATTATTCTTATTGAAAACTCTACTTCATTATACAATTGTTCAATCCATTCAAATGTTTAAAGATTTATCATCAAAAATAAAAATCTCTTTGAAGAAATTCGAAAATAAAATTTTATTTTGGACATAAACAACATATTTATAAATTATAAATTATTTATAATGAATTAATATAAAATAGTTACAAAATAATATTTTTTTTATTATATTTTTAAAGTTTCTAATATCTAATTAAATTAATATTTGAAATAAGACTATTAATTAATCTGTATTCTATTTAATTAATAATATAAAATAATATATTTTTATTATAAATATTTGAAATAAAAACGCATTATTTGATACACGTATAGTTTTATATGTATATATGTATGTATATATATATATATATATATAAATAATATGTATATACATATAATGATTTATTTCTAGAGATATTGTACATAAATATTTTGAAAATTTTAGTTTATTGTATTTAAGTAAAACTTTAACAAATTTTTTTTTTGCTGTGTGTGAAAAATACATACATATCATTTACATTAATGTGAATATCTTAATAGTATAAATTATGATTTGTTATAGATGCCTTTAGGAGAGAAAGAAATCTTATATATTTTATATAATGATTTATTTATAATTTTATTCATCAATATATTTTTTTTAACTCTCTATAACTAAGAATTTTATTTTTTTATAAAGAAAAAGTTATAATTCTCTGTAGTGCTTTTGCTTTTATTGAAAATTAAAAAATTAATAATTTTGCTATTATTTATATTTATATATATATATATATTATTACTTATAATATATACTTTTAAAATGTAAGCTCTGAATTTATTGCACAATATAACAATGTAAAATGAATTATTTACTGCCATAATTCATAAAAATATGAATGCAATAAGATGCAAATAAGATTTAAAAATATAAATATGTGAATATGTATAATTTTCAAGTGACATATCGTTATAGAGGGTTAATATCTTTATTTCATGATAATTAATATTTCATTATAGTTATTTCATTTAATAAGTAAGTTAATTCATAATAATCCAGTGTAATAATTTGTGTTATAAAAGCGATTACTATGAAACTTCAAAACTATAAATTGTATAATAGTTCATTATGTATTTTCTTATATTGTTTATATTTTTTAAATAGTTATTAAATTGAAATAAAATTATTTATATTTATATATATATTATATATTATGTATTATATAATATATATATATATATATATTATAGTATTTTGAGATGTAGCTAACTAATGCACAATGTAACAAAATGGATTGTTTATTGCAATAATATATAAGTATTTTTTACATGAATTTATGTATACATATACATTGACAAAGAAATATATTTTTTTTTTTCTAATAAAATTTTTGTATAATTATATGATATATAATTATAGTATCTTTAGAATATTTATATTTTCATTATATTTATTATAGAATTTATTTGTATTTTTACAAATAAGATAAAATAGTTAAAATTATAATTAAATTATATCGAATTGCGTAGTTACATTTTTATGCTTCATATTCTCATTCGATATTTTATTACTTTATAGACTGAATACATTATATATTACCTGAATGATCATAATAAGAAACTATAATCTGTATAGAAATATATAATATACTCAATATGTTCTTGACACTGCGTAGAGGACGAAAACAGTCTATAAAGAGAGAGTGCCATGTTTATTTATAACTAGTAATTTGATTGGCCGTGTAATACACTATGATACATACATATACAATCAATATAAGAAAAGTGTAGTTTTCATAAATTTAGTTCTCTGATTTCTTATAGAATTGACAGAAGTCAGCGAAATAAAGAGCAATAAACTGTTTTTTATTATTATAAAATTAAATATCTTAAAATAATATATTGATGCTCATGTATTAATAAAATATACTTGATTAAAGAGAGATTAAAAATTATAAAAATATTTAAAACCTTTAAACATTATGTTTCATTTAAATAATCTTGTTCATAATAGTGTTTTTTTAATAAATGAACAATATATATATTGTTCATAACTAATATACGATCTATATTATATGTAAACATTGACGAATCATAGATGCCTTCTATATCATGTATAAAATATTTTTTTGTACATGTATATATATATATATATATAAATAATAAAAAATCGGATAAATACAAATATTAATCAAAATACATTATAAAATATATTATACATATACGTAACTTTTAATTTTATTTAATTATTCATAATTTAATTCATTAATTATTAATTTAAATATTGAATTAACTAAAATATATATACATCATTTAAATCTATAACATGCAAATATATACAATGTAGTATATTGTAATATTCTTAAAATATTTTCAATTTAAAATTTTAATATAATATTAAATTATATTACTATTTATACTATCATTAAATAAAATTAATAATCAAAAAATAATTTTATATTAAAATATTTGACTATTAAATTATTCATTGTTAATTAAAAAATACATTAAACTTACATGAATTCTTTGTACATAACGTGATGATCGATGAAACAGGTAGTTTTAAAATTATGAAATCTTCTTTGCTTACCACATAGGGGCTGTATCAACATGAAAAACATACGGCATCTTACATAGCATCTTATAACGCATATTTTTTAATTATTGCAATTCAATTATACAAATGTTAAAAGATGCACGCAAGATGCAATCAAGCAAACAGATAGGTACTACATGCTTAATGTTTAGTGTTACAAAGAAGATAAATTCGACGAGACCGACGCAGCGCAGCTACAGAGCAATCAATGAATGCATATTGATCTCAACCCTTCACGGATTCTATACCTGCAGGGGCGGATCACATGAGCACCAAATATCATGATTTGATTAAGAATATCATATTAAAATGCATACATTACAAATAAAGGTAATTTTTTCTATTTTAAAATTATTATTAAGTAATAGCATAATTATTTTTTATTATGTTTTAAAAATTTGTTTAAATAATTAATATTTATTTGTTTAAATAATTTTATAGCAGAAATTATATTATTAAAAATATTTAACAATTATTAGTAATACTGTCTTAAAAAAATGTTTATATATAATGTTTAATTAATAATAATAACAATATTAAAAATAAATCTATAAATGAAATAATATAATAAAATATAAAAAACAAAATTTTTAATTTATTTTTTTATAATAATATAAAATTTACAATATTATTTATATTCATAATATACATAAATATATATTTATATTAAAAGAAATATTTTAATACCATATATTATAATTAAATATTTTAATTTTGTTATTTTAAAAAATATGTAATTAAAATATTAAGTAATAATAATTAGTAATTAAATGATAAAAAGTATGAAATATACTTCAAATTATTTCTTTTTATCGATATTTGAATTTCGATATCAATTTCGATACCTCGCATATGCAATTGTTTAATATGATCAAATACTAGAGTAAAGAGTATTGCTTCATTTTTATGTCAAATTGTCAGTTACTCATAAAATTACGACGGATTTTCTTAGGTAATGTTATATAAAATAAAGTAAGCATAAGAAATTTCATAGTCTAACACGAGCGCCGGAAGCTTCAAAATGATTGCGGTAACGGGTGCAAACTACTAAATTCTTTCATCATTAATAAAAAAAAACGAAAGTCTTGAAATATTTTTTCATAAAATTAATATTTGGATTGATCGTAATAAAATATTTAAGTATTAACTATAAAAGTGCTCGATCATTGTATAAACGAAAAATCTATCATTCTAATCAGCTATATAAAGGAAATGAATTTAGGCGCGTTAAATTAAAGTTGTCTAAAAGACCGTAAGATGTCAAGTCGATCGGTACCGCGAGCGAACAAAAGAACAGGATTGGTCGCTTCGAAAGTAGTGCCAGACATGTGTTTCGTTTCCCGCCTCGTGGGTTGTTATTGTGTGGGGGCTCCGCCAGTCCGGTGAGTCGAGTGTAGAGAGCATAGGGCCTAGGCCAGAATCGAACCGCCGTTGGGTTGGCTCCTCGGTACGGTGGTGGCTCTGTCCGACTAGTGACCGACCGTGGTCCGTCCGTCATATTCCGGGTTTGAAAGCAAGGTTGCGACTAGTTGTTGCGACGCAGGAAGGTGTAGTGATCTGTGTACAGAGCTACGAACGGGTCTGCCGGCCATGGAGAAGCGGATAGAACTCGAAAAACGGGGAAGAAACCCCGGTGAAGTAAGCCGAACCCCATTTATTTTATTATATTGCTTTGCTCGACACGAGACGATACCGCGGGTTGTTGCGTGCTTGGTGTTCTATCGTGTGCAGGTTTGAGAGCGAGTGTAGAGAGAATCGTGTTCCCTCGCGCGACACCGACACCACGCACTCGCTCTGCGGCACGCCACTGGCTACTCGAAGACGCACGAGAACTCGGATTTCTTGACGGCGACCGCGTGGCTTCGACGATTTATCGGACAAGAAGACGTGTTCTCGATGCCGACACGAGATGCTATGATTGCCACAAGAGTAACAGGCATGGCGTGGTTCGCTTAAATGGCCTGTCTCCTTGATTTTTCATTACTTCGTCTCGACATGACGCATTTTTTTCTATTGTTTCCCTTTTTATTTTCTTTTTATTATTTAGAATTTGTACTCTGTTATCGTGTGTGTTTTCTTACCAGATCGGCGGAAAACTCGAAGAAACCGATCCAGTTAAGAACATTGCCAGGCCAGTTGTATCCTATTAGCTGGAAAACTAAGAAACTCGAGATCCGATTGGTTGACTGAATTCAACGAATAGTTGATCAACCAATCGTTTATCAAGTTTTCCTAAGTTTTTCTAGCATATGAAGCTTTCTACTGAATTACAAAGTGTCCCTTATCGCGCCGCAGATGTTATTACGTTTATAGAGAAAACACCATACAACCCACAGTTAAATACATTTGAACTTGAATTATTTCATTTACTACAAAATATATAGTATTATATATACTACATCTTGCTGATTTGTGATGTAATACATCGTAGAATCAGCGTCGTTGGCATAGAAAGTAAAACATGTTTAATCAATGGAGATATTACTCTTTGTAATGGCTGATTTTTTCTGTACGAATTTCAATCAATTTAATGAATTAGTGAAATAATATATTTATATAATATTATATAAATTATATAAATTTATATAAATATTATTTATTATTATTATATTTATAAATATTAAATATTTAAATATGTTGTAAATTCATTTTTATTTTTATAATATAATTTACAATACTAATAATTACTAAACTTTTTCTAAATCTCTAAATTATTTCATAATAAACTTTTATGCAAATTTATATATTACTTATATTGCTTAAATTTTTTTCTTTAAATTGAAATAATTAAAGGAAAACAGTCAAGTAAAAAGATTTTTTTAATAAATTTTTAATAAATTAATAAATTAGTAACTTTTTATATTAATTTTATAGAAAAATTTTAATGTAATATTATATAAAAATCATTTTTCAAAATATAAAAAAGAATTAAACAGAACATTTTTTAATATAAATATTTTTAATATATAGTAATTTTATAATATATAGTATAATATATTATAAAATATAGTAAGTTTATAAAAGATTCATTATAAAGATATTTTTAGAAATATATAAAAATAATATTTCAAAAAGTTTTAGTACTAATATTTGTATTCGCTATATTAATTAAAAATTATAAAAATTAAATTTTTTTGAGAATCAAATAATTTCAAACATAATCATTTCTCATTTAAATGCCGTGTTATACGCAAGTCGTGTGATCAAATTATAGCGTGGCGTGGCTGTCTCTAGGAGTCCCTCTTTTTAAACTACCGTGCATCGTATGTGTGTTCCTATTAACAGGAGCAACCACATCTTAACAGATTGTCTACAAGGTGTTTTCATTTATAAGAAGACTTCATTTTAAATACATATAGCTATTAAAATATTTTTCTCATTGTTTTTCGTTGATTTTATGTACAACGCAATAACGAAGTACAAAAAGGCTTTGACAAGATGGTGCCCCTTTCGAACAAGTTTTGAAACATATGCAATCTCATATACATCTGCTGACAAGTTACAGTTGCTTACATATAAAGTATTATGTCAGAAGTTAACAGTCCTTTGACCGCGATTTTCGGTATTCTAAGAACGTTAAATCCATCAAGGTCAAATGAAAACTTGAACTTGAAAGAATTTATGGGACAATAAGATCTGAAGATCGTAATTTTATCTCGTATTTCATTTCTTTGTTACATATACATATAAATTGATTTATTATTTTTATGAAAACATTGTAATTAAGTGACATATGATACAATATTTAAATATAATTACAAAATTTAATTCTCTTTCTATTTATAAATTATTGTGTAAAAATTAAAAGATATGCTTATTATGTACAATTTGATATAAAAAAGCAACAAATTATTATTCTTATTTTATGCTAGAAATCATTTAATGATAAACATTCTTTTACGTCTTAATATAGATCTTAGCATACGTAAAAATATAATTGTGCTCGTGTGTAATAATTAATGTTGTGATATTTTTTTTCAACTTATATTTTATATGGTTTAAATATTTTTTTCACAAATAGCATAAGTATATTATGTAAATCGACTACCAGCGGGAAGAGTTGTGTGTACCATGAGGTGCTGCCATGAGATGCGCGTGCGAGTGAACGTCGCCATTGTTTTCCGGTGCGCGCGGGTGTATTCTTATTGACAATTAAATTTCGCTACATCTTTTAGGATAGCTTATGTTCTAAAGTTATTTTCGCTCATTATAATGTATATAATTGATGCTGAATTGATCATAAGATTTCTCATATATCTAATCTATGACTGTGTCTTATGGCGTGTTACTGATCACTGTGCAGCCATCTTGGACGAGTCCACTCTGTCACCAACTGACACGCGTACGTTTCGAAGCAATAAGAAAATCAAAATAATCATTTTTCACATTTTTATCTTATATAATGAATTTTATTATTTTAATTGAATCACATTCAACACTATCATTTAGATTCTTTTGATACATTAATATAAAATATATATGCGTGGGCGTTTGCATCACGTAAACCACCGGCGTTGCGATGCAGTTCATTCAGCAGTGCCGTAGCTACTACTTCATAAACTATTGTATATAAAGCTACAATATTATACAGTAGCATGTTTTATTAATATGAAAAATTATATTATATTATCTTATTATTATTATTTTAAAATTGAAAATATTTTTTATATATTATTTTTAAATATTATTTAAATATATTTTTAAATATTAAAATTAATATTATTAAATATTTTTTATTAATAATTTTAAATAGATATGTTAAAAAAATAAATAGTAAATTATTATTATATAAAAATATATAATTTTATTTAATATTATAATATTATTTATTTATTAATATAATATAATTATTTATTAATCTAATATTAATATAAAATATTTATTATATAGAATAATTTTTTAAATTCTATTTTGAAAAAATATTTATTTCTAAATTATTTTTTTTATTTCTAAATTATCTTTATCTCATTTCAATTTATATATCTATTATGAATATTATATCTATACGAATCTGTTATACCTATTCTATAAAATGCATATATAATAAAAGTAGATTTTTTATTTTCATTTATTTAATGTTAAATTTAAGTGAAATATTTCCTTCTATCCATCTCTTATTATCAGTTAACTTGTAGTTGTCATTGATCCGCTCCTATAAGCCACGGCAACTTCTCATAAACGCTTCCACTACGATCAGTGCAACGCACGACGCAACCAATCAGCCGGCCGGTCGGAATGTCGGGCAGTGAATCTAAGATAAGGACATGTGACGACTTCGAGGCTTCGTGTGAAAGCGGTTTGTCGCCACTAAAATTTGCTACGCATCAATTTATTCGGCTTAAATCAAAATTTTATGAAATAGCAATTAACAAATTAATTTTTTAATTTATTATGTAAAATTTTTTCAAATCATTAAAAAAGTAAATAATATAGCGTAATTATATTTTTAATATTTGATTTCAAATAATATTTAATTTCAAACAAAATGAATTGTATAGAAATTCATTTTAACTTATGATAAGTTGAGATAAAATGAATTTCGATAACATTAGAACTTGAGACTGCTCGGATTCGCTTCTGTCGCGTGCCACAGTCAGTACTTATCGCTTGCCGGCTTTTCTGATGCCGCTAAACAAGACGCGTCGTGCACTCTACTACCATCACCCCTGTATCCCGAACACCCCTTCACACTTCTCTCCCCTGTTTCTCCTGTCTCCTTTCTATCTCCCCTCTCTCTCACCTTTCTCTTTCTCCGATCAATAAAATAGCCCATCTCCCGCGAAAGCTTATCGTTCGTTTGAATTTTAGCGATTATTATCACCTTTTTCACCTATATCACTAAGTTTTCATTCACATCTTTATTGTAGTCAGCTTATATAATTAAAAATGCAATAGTATTATTCACAAATAATTCTTTTAATCAAAATGTTTCATGATTTTCGAAAATCTTTATTCAAATCATTAAAATTTAAATAATTAATGCAGAAACAATATATTTAGAAATTGATTATTTTTAATTAAAAAAGATTTTAATTTTGGTTTTTAAATTTTATTTTTATGTACTTTTATTTCTAATATTGTATATAAAATTATATTTATTGTAAAACATGATTACTTATGTTTGGTTTTAATAAATGAAAGTAGTTTTTATCTATTTTGTATAATTGAATAAAATGTGATTTATTATTTTTATAAAATGTGTAATTATTTTAAAATTAAAAATTAGAATATTAAAAATATTAGAAAAAAAATTTAATTGTTGTTTATATAAAAATTATTATTTTTTCAGATCAAAGAACTTGTTCTTGACAATTGCAGAAGTACACATATAGTTGGTCTAACAGATGAATTTGTTGCATTAGAATCACTAAGTCTCATTAATGTGGGTCTTACCAGTCTAAAAGGCTTTCCAAGACTATCAAGTCTTAAAAAGGTAAACAAATATATCAATAAAATTTAAAAAAATATGAAATATATTTTGTGTAATTATTTTTTGATTATTATATATTATATTGTATATATATTATATATTATATATATAATACTTAAATATATACTATTTAATTACTATTTTAATTACTATTTAATTATTACTATATAATATTTTAGTTTATATTTTAATATTTTATGAATGCAATATAAAATTTTATAAAAGACTCATTAAAATAATGTTAAACTATTCTTATTATTTTGCATAGTTGGAACTTAGCGACAACAGAATTTCTGGAGGTTTAAATCTTCTTCAATCAAGTCCCAAATTAACTCATCTTAATCTTAGTGGAAACAAGATCAAAGATCTTGATACACTTCAACCTTTAGTAAGTTCTATTATTTTTAATATATATTATATGTATATTTTTGTTTTAAGTGTTAAATGTAAGTTAAGTATTAATAATTTTTTTGTAGAAAGAGTTTAAGAATTTGAAAAATCTTGATCTTTTTAACAATGAAGTGACAAACTTGGACAATTATAGAGAGAAAGTTTTTAGCCTTATTCCCAGTCTTCGATGTCTTGATGGGTATGTAATTTAAAAGAAATGTATATGTTTCATTTATTTAATTCATTAATATTTTTCTATATTTTGTATATATTAAAATATAAATTTTTAAATATTTTGTTATATATACAACAGATTTGACACAGATGATTGTGAAGTAGATGATAGTGAAGGGGAAGATGATGAAGTAAATGGAAATGAAGATGGAGATGGTGATGCCAATGAAGAAGATAGTGAGGAAGGTTAGTTAGAAATTCACAATTAAAAATATTTATCAAAATAAAATGATACATTTTTAACTATAAATATAAAATTTTTAGTTTCAGATGAAGAGGATGAAGAAGATTTTGATGATGGTGGTGTAGGATTAGAAGCTGTATACAAAGATGGTCTTGAAGTAAGTCATCATGTTATAAATTTTATTATAACGATATTAAAAATAATTATATTATTGTAATATTAAAAATAATAGTATTGTTCACATTTAATAAATTATTTATTAATTATTAAATTATTTATTATATTATAAATTTCATGAATTTGTATTTATTTAATTCATATAACAGGATGAAAGTGATGAAGATGATTTTCTTTGTGATGAAGAAGAAGAAGAGGATGACGATGATAATGAAGATGATGAACAAGATGAAGAAGAAGGTAAATAAATTTATAAATATGTTTGAATTAAAATATATCTATTGTGATCTAAAAAATATTTTATATAACTATATTTTTTTATTTTAAAACATAATTTCTAATGTTATTTATAAAAAAGATCAGATTAATTAATTAAGAATCAAAAGAATCGTAATACTATCGATTTTATTATATAGTTCTATTGCCTTTTATAGAATCGTCTCCCGCTAGAGGTAAGAAGAGAAAACATGAAGACGGTGGAGATTCAGGGAATTAGAACCATAAAGAGCAGGCTTCTGATACTGTTGAATGAGTGTAAAATTCATATAAATAATAATAATTGAGATGTGACCATCTGGGAATCAAATTAATTGACCGACCAATGACAGACTACAGTTAGTGGTGTGAATATATCATTAAATCATTGACTGACAAATTGTCTGTGGGATAACAAAAAAATACCATTGAAGAGGAATGTGAATGAAAATGAAAAAGAGGATAATGATGGCATAAAATAGGACTGCATTCCAGCTGGACACAGCGCGTTTTAGTTATACTAACGATATTTTATATAGAGTATATAGTTAGAATATTAGTGGTGTTGCATAGTGGGTGAAAGATCAGATATTGAAAGACTCGGAAAAAAGCAACAGTGAAGTTTTACACTTGAAGGAGCATATTTGTCTGTTAGCTCCAGTCGGCCAAAGGCTGGTCACGCTGGAATGCAGTCATCGTTAATCAGTACTAAGGTTACATAAGTTACATTTTAAATACATTATTATTGTACCATGAATAAGTATAGAGTAAATGAGGAACAACTTTTGTACAGGTTTACACCATACATTGAGGTGCATTATGCCTCTGTGATTTTTGGGACAGAAAATAAAGAGATAAATATATGTTGCTCATATATTGAGCTTATATCTATGAAAGATGTATTAAGATAGGAATTTACATCATAAGAATGAAAAAATAAAAGAAGTTTCGTTTGTTAGAATAATAATATTTGAAATGTATAATTGATATGAAAAAAAAAAAAAAAAACAAATCAGTTTAACACATAAAAAGTATTTTAGTATTTTCAATTTCATTATTTTGATATAAGTTAAAAAGTTTTAATATTTCAAGAAATCTTGAACGAAACTGCGAAATAATATAAGAATACACAATTGATATTGTGGTACTTTTTGTAATTTTTTATAAATTTTAAGTTCCAAATGTTTATGTGTATAATGGCAATATGCCATGCATAACATGGCTGTTAAGATTACTGTTATTTACTTTTGGGCATTCCATATTTTATGTGTTATGCTCTATAATATAACAAATTCATTTGATTAGTAAAATTATTGTAATATTTTCCTGTACCAAATTATAAATATTCATCTATAACAGTTAGATGTTTTTATATCACTAAATCGTACGATTTTATACGATAACAATAGAATTACTTGTTGCATTTGTATCGTTTATACATAACAACAAGTTTAAATATTTGGAACATAATATTAAATAAAAAGAAAAAAAATCAAAATTGCTATAAATCATAATTACCTTTAATTTCTGTCTCTGAAGTTACCATAGCGCTGACACATCTCGTGATGATTGAAGTGCGAAGTTAATGGATAATGATCATTAATATTATTATTAATATTAAATTACAATTATGATTTGAAAAAACAAATATTTACACTTGCGCTTTCGCACTTTTGAATTATATTTAAAAAAAAGTCAGAAACGCAAAATTTAGATTAGAATGGAAAGACAAAATCTCGAGAAATAGGCGCAAAAATAAAAGATGGATCAGTCAATGTAGTTAATGGTGAGACTGTGGTAAATAGTTACTGGACGGACTACCAATTAACTACGTGATCGTGAGAATGGATGGGAGTGAAATAGCGAGTGAGAGTGCAAGAGAGGATCGGTTTTATAAGAAAAAAATTATGGTAGAGTCGAGGATCTGGCGCCTCTTTGTCGCCAGTTTGGTTATGGCCTTATCCAATTTTTCCAAGACTAAAGCAAATTTATATTAGGTACAATGAGTATATGACATGTACAGGTCCAATCTGTAAATTTCCAATCTGCAATTTGTAATTGCGGCTCGCGCGGATGTCATATTAAAAGTTAAATTATAAATAATTAAAAAATTAAATTATAAATAATTAAACATTCCGCGCGTCCCGCGACACATACACTTTTGTCAATTGCAATTTTGGATAGACCATTTATGTAAGGGAATCTATCACCTTCTATTATCAGAACTATTACATCTCTGTATTGTCTGTCTGTTCCGTTGTTAAAGTGGATTTTTATCATAACGTTTGTTTATTTCGAACAATCCTCATCAAAATAAGAAAAAATAATTTATTAATAAAATCATTTACAAATCAAGGATTATGTGTGATTATATATATTATTATCCTTTTTTTTCACTTTTTAATATTCATATATATATGAAGTTATTATATTCATGATTTTAATTACAATTTTTAATATTCTACAAACTAAAAAATTCTATTAATTATATTTTGTTTTATACAAACTAATGTTTTATGATCTAAATCATTAAAAATTCATATTTATAATTAGCAATTGAATTATAATCAAGTAACTTGATTATGTGAATATTAAAAGTATTCGTACAGTAATTAATTTCAACAAAAATATAGACAAAATTTCATTTATTAACATAATTTCAATAAATAAATATATATTCTTGTAGAAATTATAAATATTATAAATATAGAATAATTTGCAAAAAGAAAAATGAAAAATGTGAAATATACATATACATGTATATATATATATAATATATATATATATATGTGTGTGTGTGTGGTGTGTGTGTATAATATTAATTAACAATATATTTGATATACTTAATAAATATTTAAAAAATTGCACAAATATATGCACAATTATTCATATAGTCATACTTCATTATTCATAAATATTATAATTTGAAAATATAAAAAAAATATAAACTTATTTAACAATAAAACAAAAATACATAAGTATGCAATAAAATTTTATAGTTTAATTTATTTAGATGAAAATAAATTTGAGATATTTTAATGTTACAATACTTATATTATTATAATATTTTGAAACCTCATTGTTTTATTCAATCGTATTTGTAAATTGTAATATTAATAATTTCTTGTTTAATCTTCTTATTTATGTAATATCTTTTATAAATTATTTTACTATGATATATTTGATTTAATACAAAATTGGCATATAATATTAGTTAATAAATAGTTTATTTTTTAGTATTCAAATTATTTTTGAATTATTTTTATTAATGGAGAAATAATAAAATTACTATGTTTACTAATTTTTTACTCTTTGCATTATTAAGATCTTTGCATTGTTAAGATTTTTGATAATTCATAATTATCTCATTTTACATCTCTTTATAACACGTGATATTTTAAATAAATTTTTGTTTTCATGTTCATGTTCAAATTATAATATTTATATCATATATTAATGAAAGATGATTATACAAATACCAATTATATATTTACTAATTGTATATTTTTATTATTTTATATTATGTATATGATTATATAAATTACATTTAATAATAAAAATAAAATATATATATTAATATTTTAATAATAAATATAAATATTGCAATTTTTTTTTATAAATCATTTTGTAATTCTAAGAATACATATAGAATACATATATTTATTGAAATTATGTTAATAAATAACGAATTTTTTATACTCAACATTATATTTAACTATATATGAATTAAATTATATCTTTTAATATTTTGTTTAAAAGATGGATTTAAAAATTAAAGAAATTGTTTTGAAATTTCTTTTTCTTTAAATGTTAATTATAACTGAAAATTATTTTAAATTATGAATTTTAAAAAATTTTTCAAAATCAGTTTAAGCGAATTTTAATATAATCTATTTTTTTTTTTATTTATTTACTGTTATTGTCATCTTTACTCTACTATATCGATAGGTAAAATATTTACGAGTGTGTACAGTGCTGCCAGTAGGCACTGCTTTGTAAAAGTGATAATCCAACCTCGGCGCGCAGTTTCGTGTCGAGTCTTCAGTGTTTCTCCGCGCTTCCGTTCGTGCGTTTTGGTTGTGATTCGTTGTGAAAGAGAGTCGGTTAAGCTTAGAAGTTGAAATTGTGTTTTGCGGAGAGAAGTTATAAGTCATCGCCTTTCGAATAATTTGAAGAAAATGGCTGAAAGTAAGGGTGCATTGATTGCGAAGACAGTGCAAAAACATGCAGGCAGAGCAAAAGAGAAGGTAAGTACCACGAAAAGACATATACATATTTGTAACAGGTTTCTTCAAAAAGCATGTCAGTCGTTCATACGTTCGGAACGAATTTGTTTTTTTACAAATCATCTAAATTTTACACTTATAATTATATATTCTATATTTCTGTATGATCCAATAAATAAATGTTATCATTTAAATATCTTAATATATAGTCTCATAACCCTTCAGGTAATTTGCTTTTTTCATATAAGATTATGAATGGTAAAATTTGACATATCACAATAGTTGTTATTGACAACTGTTCTAAGAGATCATATTCGATTTTGCGAATAAGTCGGTAATTCGTTAGATTTTTTTTTTACTTTTATAAAGATGACTTATATAAGCGGTACACATGTATCACTTGTGTAGCAAAGTTTCATTTAAAATGACAATTATGCAACTCTTGGACCTGGTTCAGTGTAATAATGCATATATTAAATAGAGATGTATCTTCAATGCTAGTTACTAGCATATCCCTAAATGAAATAATTGTGAACCCTAGATTATCACGTGGTATGAATTTTTCACTATCTGTCAAATATTTGATTTCTATTTATTATATTCTATTTAATTTCTTTAAAATATAATTTCTTTAAAATAAATTGTAATTTTCTCAAAAAAATATTTTAATTTCTTTAGAATTTTCGTTTAAACTTAAATTATTTTTTATACATCAATGCAACAATTTATTAGGATATTAATAGTAAATTACAATGCAAATCATAAAATTATACAAAATTGATTGACATATAATTTAATGTGATTATGATATATATACTTCATTATACATACATATATGTGTGTGTATGTGTGTGTGCGCGCGCGCGCGCGTGTGTGTATACATTAAATTTTTTTATACATATTCACTGCAATTTGATTTTTTTTTCAATGTTTTATTATGTAATAGCGCTTAACAGGTGCATGTATATTTTACTTTTGAAGAGAAAAAAAAATGACACATCATTTCGTTTATATTTGTATTACCTACATAATAGTTGACTACGTAATATATTATAATATATGACATTTGTACTAATTTTAATGAATTAGAATGTGTTACTCAAACCATACTTTTCGATTTTCGAATTTGTATCAATTATGATCAAGATAATTATAAATATATTCAAACAATAGAAATTTTAAATATGTAAAATTATTTTTAATATAGTAATAATTATTTTTATCAAATTTTATCATTCAAATTTTTTATTTAAGTTTTATAAATATATATTTTATATTTAAAATTTAAAGAAAGTTTATCAATATTCGTACAAGTTTTATTAAACGCACTACGATTAATTATTTTGAATCAATAATTCATACCATATCCTAAAAATATTTTTGAAATTAATTACAATAACTTAACAACAATAAATAAATTATAGTATTATTAATTTTTATATAATTAAAATATGTTTAAATATATAATTAATATGTAGAAAATTATTTAAAATATTAAATTTAAATTATTTGAAATTATTTAAAATTATTTAAAATAGACATGTTTGACGATAAATATATGTTAAACAATATAAGATATTAACAAAATAGAATTTTTTCAAAATATTAATAATTTTATTATTTATTATATTTTTTTTTATTATATATTTATAATTATAATTATTTTATTATCATAATTTGCATTATAATATACAATAACATTTTTTTTAATGATAAATTAATATCATTCATCTAAAAATATTAATTTGCAGACTGAAAATGATTATTTTACATTACAAAAAATAATAATTAGATTGCGGATTTTCATACATTTATGGAAATTTTAAATGAACAAAAATATATATAATACACATGTGATACAAAACATTCAAAGTAAAGTATATATTATAATATATATTATTATATTATATATTATTAATATATATTATATTATAATATATATATATATATATATATATATATATATATATTTCATTGGTGAAACATATTACAATATTTATTTAACAATATTTAACAATATTTATTTAAGTTCCATTTTCATAATCAAGAAGATCTCAATTTATGATAAACATCCGTAGTTCAGTAATAATTGAATTTTTTTTTTTCGTCTTTATTATTTAAACGTAATATTTTTATTCAAAATATGATTCTTTATACTATTTAACTATCATACGAAAAAAACATATTTATTTATTAAGATATATAAAATATGAACATATATATTTTTTGCATAAAAATCTGCAATCTATTCATTAGCATTATATTGGGTTAAAATATATAACAAAATTTATAATAAAATAATAACAACATTTCTCATTTTATTTCAAAATCATAAAAAAATGAGTCATCGCGTAGAGTACAAAAGTAAAAGAATCAAAGATATTTTTCTCTCAAAATACAAGAAACTACATTTCTCTTCTATTTTGATTTTCAGTAAAGGAAAACACGATAGTCTGTGCAATATACCGTAAGATCGTTTAATTCGTAGGTGTTTCCAAGTTGCTTTCTTGATGGTGGTTATACAGACTTATCTGGTAGAACCGGTCTAAGGTATTGCTATGCTAGAGTTACCACTCTCGTCCAAACGAACGAATAGTTTCAAATTGAAGAAAATAAATAAAATCAAACATCCAATTGAAAACTTACAATTTAAAAACCTATGGTACTCAATGTATTTTCTGACTGCCTTTGAATATCTATAATTAAAAGAACGGTGCAATATCTTTGATTCAATTAAACATGATTAACATGATTAATTTTTTTAACATATGGAATGAAATTGAAATGGATTAATGATGAATTGTTAATTAATACAATAAATTTTAAATAAAAAGATTTTATTAACAATAGAAAAGGGAATTATTTTTGTCAATTGTTTAAGGTGTATTTAATAATTTAATGTCTTTAAATATTTATCTGAAAATTATATATATCTAATATATATCTTTTTTTATATTAATTATAAATATATATATCTTATATATATCTTTTTTTATATTAATTATAAATATAAATTATTTAACGTTCTATTACAATTGTTGAATAAATATAATATTATTCCTTTTAAAACCACATTATGCATTTGCATTAAGCAATTTTTGATCAAATAAATAGATCAAACTCGAATTGTTTTACAATGTAAATTAAATTTCAATTAGATGAAATAAACGATTGAAATTGTGTAACTTAGCTAATGTAAATCCAGTATAAAAAAAAATTAGTCAGAAATTTCATTGCTAATCCTTATTAAAAAAAAAAAAATTTTTTTTAATTTTTTAATCATGAATAAAAGAAGTTATATAGGTCAATTTAGTTAGTATATAGTGCAGTCAATTTTTGCAAAAGGAAAGTTAATTATTAATTCGAGACTGAATTTGACATACTTTCGAAATGAGAGTTGTACCAATGTAACGTGACATTGACATGACCTAAAAAATTTAAACAATTATAATTAAAAATTTATAATAATTTGTAACATTTTAACTCCTCGTAAATCTTGCGTTACAAGAATTTCGTAAAGATTGTCGAGGATTGGAATTCTAAGTGAATTCTAAAAAAAAAAAAAGGTTTGATGAAATGTCTGGTTTGAAAATGTGTTATCTCCCGCTTTTAGATAACGAGCTGTCAAATGGTTCTAAAGTAGCTCTTCAAGGTATTCTGCGTGAAACCCTTCTAAGACTTTTGACTAGCTCTTCGAGCAAGTTCCGTGAGCTTCTCGTTATATCTTTTTACATATGAATTTTAATAATTTCAAATTATCCAAATATTTGATTAAAATCATCTATAATATGACTTGCACTTATATATAATCTAAGAAAATTCACTCCTACAGATTATAATGTTAATCATCTCGATATTTCGAGCGACTTATATGTTTTTTCATATGATAAAATATATATATATATATATAAACCGAATCAATTGTAAAGATCTGCAAAAACATTCGCGCGTGAAAAAATTCCCCAAATCACTTGAGGCGAGGAAAGCCAGTGTTTCTATGTACTAGAGAAACTAAAAACCATTAAGATAGCAAAAGATCTCGTGCCTTTTCTCGTATCGTATAACTGCAGCGTATCGAGCTGCGGTATCGTGCATTTATATCGGAATTTACGTTCGCATTTGCCTGACTGCTGGTGAAACCGAAAGTATTCCTCTGTGATCGAGCTTAGAAATGAAAGTGTCGTATGATCACTCTGTAAATTGGTGAAATTCGTGTGCTTGATTGTTTTTCTTCTTTTATATGAATTTTAAATTATTGTTGGATAATTATTTCTTAATTAAAAATTAGAAGAATGTAAATAAGATTATTTATTATTGAATAATATATTTTTTTTGCTTAGATTGAATCTTAACTTTTCAGAGTCCAGTACTAAAACACACGTATACATAAACATGACGTGTTTTCAAATTTCTTGAGGATAAATCCATGATTTGTTAGAGATGTTTCTATTCTACGTTAACATTTTCTTTTTTCTTGGATAAGTAAACGATGATTTTTGCATCTTGGGCTGTGATTTTTTTCTTAAATGATAATAATTAAAACGTACAGAATTGTACGAAAATTATATATATATCATTGATGTTACAACAATTCTCTTTATTTGATTATTCAAATAATTGATTGATCAGAGGATGAATTTACATATTTTTAAATTAGCGTATTTAACATATTTTCTGGAATTTAAAAATTTTTTTTCTCAATAATAAACATTTATATTTAAAAATTGTTTAATTTTTAATCTGCATAAATTTGTTTCTCAATTAGTTCTATTGTATAAAAAAAAACGCACAGGATTGTATCATAATTTTACAAAAAAAAAAGATTAGAAAATAATAAATTTAATGAAATATTAGATATTTCGTTGTATTTTATTTCAAGTTTAATTTTGTTCTACATTTGTTATACATGAGTCATCATTTGAATATTTATAGTTGAATGTCATTTCCATTTTTTATTCAAGATTACTAGAATAAAAGATATTTCTCACATAATTTTATTATCTAAAATACCGATCTATCTTGTAATTCTTTTAGATTTATATCATTGGTAAAATAAAGGATTTTATATAAAATAAATTGTTTTTTTTTTTTTTTTCGCTAACTGAAAGTATTATAGATGATATCAAAATTTTTCTGTATTGTATTGTACACTTTGTACACTTTGTTTTCTGATCATACCTTGAAAACGTGGAATAATGAGTTATTGAAAAGATTTGCACAACACTGTACAGATTAGAGTAAACATTCAAAGAGATTTTTACTGAAATAAAATTCAAGATAAAAAGTAGCTTATTTATAATGTTAGCCGAGCTCGTGTATCAAATTGAATAAATTTTACTATAAATAATTAATTGATACAAAGATCTAAAATTATATTCATTCGATAATTTATAGATAATATTTTTTTAATATTTTCCATATATGATGAACAGAATATCGATAACTTAGAGAGGAAAAAATAATAATACATTGAAAATATAGAAAAATATTTAATATTTTTAAAAAAATTAAATTTGAAAATTTTTCTAATACAATGAATTATGGAAACGTAATTATTCTATATGTAAAAATAACAAAAAAAAATAGAGTAAAATTTTATCATTTATTGTCGAGAAAATCGAGATTAAATATATACTGTCAAAAGATATTTAATTAAATGAATTTAATTTCGAAAAATAGCGAAACAATTTTATTCTATATTTATATTTTATTATATTATTATATTCTATATTTATAAAATAACTACCAAGTGATTCATTTGTATCAAATCGGGATTGATTTATTTTGATGTAAAATTAAACTTTCTTTTCTTGTTGTACTGTTAACACCTTTCTTTAATAAGAGAAATCTATTGTTTAATTTCGTATGAAAATTTCGTACTAATCGATCAAAAAAAAAAAAAAGAGGAAGATAAGAATATTCAAAACTATTGATAATTTCATAATTTATGATAAAATTTGTAATAATACCTTTTAAAAACTACATTAAGTCATCCAGTTAAGCATTAGAAATTCATAACGTTTCAAAAACGTTATTAGACACTTAGCAACAACTAGTTAATAATTAAGACATGCTATATTTGAATAATTGGTCACAACATTTATTATTTAATCGAACAAATATTCGTCAAAATTGATATAAATATAAATAAAATTTAAAATCACCAAAATTATCATATAAATTTTATTTCGCGAATTCATTAATAATAAATATTTTTCTTTTCACATCTGCGAGCAAGTTAATCGTCTAAGATCTTTCCTAGAAGCAGTTTCAGTTAGAAAAATTAAGGAGAGTGATGAAGGTGATTTCGAATCGTGAAAGTAAACATAATGGATTGCATCGAACTTTCTCTGTCTTCTTCGTTCTTTTATTCAACAGTTTTGCCGTTCTTCTTTGGACAGCCGTATCACCGTGCGATGATTCTGCTTGTTTCAACCGATCGTGCACCGAGAAAATCGCATGAAAGTGTGGAGACGGAAGTCCTCGATGCTCATAGTCTCCCTAGGCTACGATTTCTATCGTGTCAACTTCGCCTACCAGTTACTATTCTCGTCTCCGTGTCCCGGACGCTTTTGCTCCGTGACTGTCGGCAAATATATCTACGAGCTTCTAGCTTTCGAGAGATACCGCGCCTCTCCCTTCGCGGTTATATCCCAATTTCCGTGAAACGTAAGCCGCAAGGCGGACGATGTACTGTGTTTTAGGATGGAACGTTTTTAGGAAAACGTGCATTTAATTAATTTTTAAGCGATGATGAGAGCGTTTTAATCCTTTTTTGAAAATGTGCTTAATTATTTTTGAGCGAATATTAATCGACGGAAACAGAGGAAATGTATCGTAGAATTGAAATAAATTGTGACAGAATGATAAATTTTTCCAGTTGTTTTGTTTTTTTAGAAATAGAAAAATTTTATTATTTAAAAAATTCGTGAAGAAGAAAACTTGAAATTTTATTAAATGTTTGAATATTGATGGTTTTCTTTGCAGTTATTCCAATGTTTTTTATTTTATCTAAATTTTAGGAGATTATATATAAATTTTAAATAGCGAAAACGAATTTTTGTACACGATGAGTACACTATGATATAAGAAGAGTTTAGATGATTAATATATTATCAATATTTTAAAGTTCTAAACATTATTATATGTATAAAAATTATCAATATATATTGTTAATATATATTAATCGATAAAATTTCGAAATTTCTTGTATTTCTAACATAATTTGTATAAGATCTATTTTTATTTCTTAACATTGTTAGTGAAATTTTACAAATTACATATTATAAGTTATTATTATCAAATGATGTAAATCTAATTTCATAACAATAATAAGTTTGGAAATAAATTTTAATTCATCCGATTTAAATAGCTTATTGTTCTATTTCATATAAAATAATAAAAGTCTATTACATTTAAGTTTTCGATTCATTGATATTATTAAATTAATGAATTAAAGAAAGTATTTACTTATTGTTATAGGAACGAAACAATTCAATAATAATCGCTATTAAATTATATGTTACATAATATTTAATATTATAATATTTAAAATAATGCTTATCTATAATATTCATTAAGTATATCTCATAAATTGTCGAGATATTTTATTATGCAGTAAATTACTGTACAATACTTTTATTTCAATTTGAATAATTTTATATCCAATTTGAAAATCTTATGTCGATAAATATTTTATCTTTATATTTTAAATTTATCGATTTCTGTATCTGTGTTAACACTTGTAAGCAATAAATTATAGTATTAGTAACTTTCCCTCAGAGATATTTTTACTCTTTCTTAATTTTCTCAATATCTTTGAATGCTGTCCAATTTAAATCACGGGAAGGAAAGCACAAATTCAAGTTAATTGACGTCGTTTTCGTTATATTTGAAAAACGGTATTTTAGCGGATAAATTATATTACTTATTTTTTTTTTTTTCTTACTCTTCAGAGTATTTATAATCTTTATATTGTAATTTTTAATTCATGTGTTTTATTAAAGAGTACGTATGTAAAAGTTTAAAAATTAATATTCAAGCATTCATAGAAAATGGTGAAATTAGTGTCATATAATTAATAAGTAAATAAGAAAAATTTTACATTCGAAAAAGTAAATCTATAAATTCTGTGAAATTCTTCTTCTATATCTATTAAAACTTTCTTAATAATGTGTTTGAGCAAATTAATTGTCAATATAAATGCTTTTAGTACGATCTGTGGTTTCAATAATTGATTTTTCAAGGGCATAAAATTTGTGCAAATTCAAAAAATAAACTGTTGTTGTCCAGCATGTAAATCCAAACTTTCTTAAAAAATAAAATATTTTAAAATCTTAATGTTATCTATAGTTAAATGTTATCTATAGTATTTTCATAATATAAATTTTAAATATAATTCTAAATAATAATAAAAATGTTAGGAATTTTACATAATATTTATATAATAATAAATAATAAAGATATGTGTAAAAATTATTTTAGAACAATAGGTTATATTAGATATTTTTTCGGATCTTAATTTTTCCATTATTTATTTTTGAATCCTAATTAAAAATGTGTGGACTTTAACAATTCTAATCTATTCTATATAAAGTACAAATAATTTAGTTTGAGATCGATTAAATATTAGACAATTATTTTTTTGACAGAACTTTTGCTGAACGATATTAGATATTTTCGCTCTACAATTTATTTATTTCAATTAATTATCATTATAATCTCTATTATCTATTTCCTAAATATTCAGAAGCACGTTATGATTGATAGTTATTAAGTGTTAAGAATTCGGTCACTTCGTTTGGAACAATCTGACCACAACATATACCTCATATATAATCATAACAATTTACCTCAACGACAAATATTTCTAACCGAGACCTTATTCTTCGAAGGATTCTCCATCAGCTAGACAAATCAAAGGGAGGTAAAATGGAAAAACGCTGGCTCGGGTCCAACACAGTTGGTTAACTGGGTATAAATACGGAACGCCTAACGATAAATGCAGAGACCTCTTCTTTCTCGCGTTTCTTCAACTGAACCGCGCGCATCTTTTTTGTCTTTTTCTCTCGCTTTACCGCGCACATTTCAACTCCTTCTTTTTTCCGTTCTTTTCTTCTTGTTCGCGCCACGTTTAGAGCCAAATCGTACGCCGATCTCGTACGTAAGCGGCAACGTTTTCTTCTTACATCATTCACCGCGGGCTATATGCGTTACAGCACAAACGTCACACGAGCTCGATGATACGAGGATGACGTTGAACCTTATAGATATTAATAAACGGCGCCGATTCCATCGTCCTTTCCGGCCGAGTAAAAAGACAGAAAAGGCGGTCATCGGTGGAGAGAGAGAGAGAGAGAGAGAGAGAAAGAGCAGAACACACTGATATCGCGCATTCGTGAAACGGCTAGCAAATGGAGAACAGACGTTACGTAACACTTTACCTCCCCTTCCATTGAATTTCCTCGTAAATGCCTTTCTGACAAGTGTATAACCACCCATTAAAAACCGCGAACTTGATTTTTTTTTCTTAATCCAACGATTAGGGGAATCTTCACTGAGATATAATTTCCAAGCTAAACTATCAGTTTTGCTTATAATAGTTTCTTATAAATTTTTTATCGAATATTTTTAAATTCGTAAGGTAAATATCATTGTTCAAGTAAGTAAAGTTTTTTTCTTTTTTTTTTAAGAAAATTATTCTTTTGAATAATTGGTTATTAAAATTTTCTGGTTAATTATAAGAAAGAAAAATGAGAATAACTTAAAATATATAATAAATTATTATCTATTTGTTAATCCAATTTTTAATTCGTATTTGTGTTAGTTTTGATACAATGTTAAAGAAAGAAGCGATTATTATTAAAAATTTTATCTGTGAGATTATATGAGCAAGATATGTTTTCTATCTCTGTTGCGAAACAATTCTGGCGTTTTCACGCAAGTATAAAAAAGATAGAAAGATCGAGTTGAAATCGTGCCAAGAATTGTATACCGTGCACCATGTTGCCTTCGTATTGAGGAACAGGTGCAACGACTAATATACTCTCATCGATTTGTTTCGTTTATTCTTTTTTTTTTTTTTTGTTGCTCGTAATAAACTTGTAGTGTATATTTATCCACTTGTTAAACGAGGCTTCTCAAGAAAAATAAATGGAGTATTGCGTAAGTGGCAATGAATACCTTTATTTTAGAGAGAGCTTTCATTTTTCTTTTTCTTTAAGTAGATATAATTTGTTGCGTTCATTTTTCTTTTTCTTCAGACATAATTTGTTGCATATATTTCGTAAACATGGGGACAAGTAAAAAAATAAATTCTACCAAATTTAAAATAAGTAAAATTAAAATATGATGTTGATAAATATTTAATATATAATTTTTATTAATTTTATTAAATTATTCAAACAAAGACTCAAATTAAAGTATATTTATAAAATGATTATAAAATGAATTGAATAAAATGTTCGGAATAATAATTCTCAATGATCACGATCTCCTAAGGGAAATTATTTATGTGAAAGAGAAATTTACAAAAAGAAATCTATGACTCGTTTTTTATTACCAATAATATTACTGCTTAAGCACAAAAGTTGATTGAAGTTTATTCGTTAAATAATTTAAATTTACATTAAATCAAGTGAGATGGAGACAAAATGAGACAAGGATACGACAAAGATAGAACATTTTACTCTATCGTTATTCCACTCTATAAATAAATTTAAATTGCTTATACCTAGACTGCGGATGTTTATGTAAATTTTGATTTATAAAATTAGATATGGAACTTAAATAGAGATCTTTTTTTTAAATATCATAAGAAACATCACATTTTGAATATTTCAAATTTTTCGTATATTACGTACACATTATTTTAATACAGTCAAATTTTCTACAAACGCAATAAACATCCGCAGCCTACTTATAATTTACCAAACAAGCTCTCCCAAAATATTTCACGAATGTATTAACATCCTGTATAAATGTTAACAATTATTTCTAAATCTTTCAAAAACTTTTCAATCGCCATTAAATAGTTTTATCCAAACACGAAGAAATACAAGCAGATTAAATGGAATTCGTGAAGATCTGCGCGCAACAATCTCGACATGTTGTTAAAATTTTCCAATAGAATTATCAAAGAAGGAAGAAAGAAACAACGTGGAAAAAATTAACGAAATATAATCAATCAATTCTTCGCACTGACACTGATCCATTAAAAATTAAGAATTACATCTATAAAATTATTCAAAAACTTTTCAATTATCGTTAAATGCTCGTTAAATAGTCCCGTGCAGCTAAAGACCCGAACGAAGCGGCGCGCCGTAAAACAATCTCGCAACCTCATTGCGCGAGAAGGAAATGCAGGTTAGTTCCAAGTTGGCCAAGGAACAGGATCCTCCGGTACCGGTCTGTTATCCTTGTACTTGTAACGGGAGCTTTCACGAAGGCAAAAGGATTTGGAGTGCCGTTGTCAACCGGTGCAACACCCATTGCATACGAAATGCAACAAGTCGACGAAGGCAGGAAATACGCTATACACCGGTCGGTAAGGGAGAAAAGAGTGGACGAGCGTGGAGGAGAGAAAGATAAAGGGAAGGGGACGTAGACGGTGTTCGGTTTATTCGCAGCGGAACGGAAATGGGACGAATCATCGTCGCCCTATTGTAATCTTCGCTCGCCTCGTTTCGTTCAATTAGATTGGAAATTCAGGTCGAGATCACCTGCTGCCCAGCGTCAAATCGTTTTCCAGTTTAGACGTTTCCAGAGAAGAAAAACGAGGATTTGAAGCGAGAGAGTTGAATTGGAGTTTTTTTTTTTTTACTTTGTTCTCTTTTTTGCTTCTTCGTTCGGACGTTCGATAAACGAGTTTGAATGTTAGATTGTTGTATAAAAAATATTTTTTTTTATTGGTGATCTAATAAGTGATCTATTCAGTTTCGATGATCTTTGACGTATTTTTTTTTATCGATGTTTATTTAAGACCACTTTTCAAAAAAGCGCGCGTGTTTTCTTATTAAATCCTGGATTCTTTGGCAAAATTTAATAATATTGGAGAATGAATATTGTTTTATAATTATCACAATTACATCGAATAGAAAAATCGTATAACTCGATTCTCTTGACATTAAAATCATTTTGAATATATTTTAAAAATAAAATGAAATAAATGAATTAGTAAAGTTTTAAGGAAATAAAATTCTGAAATTAGGATACTCATACAAAATATCATTAAAATATATATATAATTAGTTTGAAAAAATTTTATCTTGAAAAATGATTATTCATCTCGTTTTTAATTCTTAATTCTCATTTATTAACAATGGAAATTTATTATGAGAAAATTATTATTTAAAAATATTCATTTATAAATAAAGATATTATCAAAGATTTATAAATATAACGTTATATGATAAACAATATTAATCTGAATAAAAAATTCTTACGTATATCCGGTACAATGTTCAACATTCAAAATCATTTAATTTTAAAATATAATTATTAATCACTTGATATTCATGATACGTATTCGATTTCATTTCATCGACAAATATTGTTGTAAAAAATTAAAAAATTTTTTTTAATTTTTTACTGATTTATCTCCAACGATGCACCATCTTTAATTATAATTTATTAAGATAAGATTATTAAGATCGCTATTCGATAAAAAATCATTGACATATATCTATCGATAAATGGCAACGAGATATTCAAAATCCATTCGGATAAACAAGAAGCGAATTAATAACAAATGATTGACAGTTAACGTTTTCGTAATTTCTTAGTTCACCGTTGCAATAAATGTATGTAATTTCTCGTCGAACAGTTTCACGCCAATCTACGAAACGCACGCACCCGGTTTGCTGATTAACAGTTTGCCGGTTGTGCATGCAAAACGATAGATAGCGGTTAATTGGAGGGAAAGGTTGATCTGTTGAACAGGGAAAACAAATGACAGTTATTTAGGGGAAAACAAACGGTAAATGTGTTTAGCGATTGAAACTGGCCGCGCGATTCTTTCAACTGGGTTACGACCCAGTTCTGCTATTCTCAGCGAAACTACGGCAGACACTTCGTTCCTCGCCAGAAAAAAGGTTAATGTCGGCATATCTGTCGTTCAAATGTTCTCCAATTAGAATATCTCTAAACAAATTAATGCGATATAATTAATCGTTATTTCGTTTGCCTTTATCCTCTTTTACACGATCCTTTTATCGATCGTATCATATAAGTGTTGATATATTCGTAGAACACGTGGAATAATTTTGGAGAATCGATTCTAGGGATCAAAAGAAATACAAAAATGTCGATCGAGGTTTATTTTATTAAGTTACGTAAAAGTTAAGTAAAGTTGAAAAATGAAGCGAGATGGAGATAAAACTATCTCAATCTATCTTTATTTTGTTTTATTTAAAATTAAATTGTTTATGATGTTTAATTTTATGTATGGCTTTTAGAATTGATCCTTCAAAGATTTACATATAAATATGATAATATTTATATTGTTGTGTGAAAAAGAAACTTAAAAACTCTCCACTTTTATTTTTCACGAATGGATATGATATATTGATGGTGCAATAGAGTTAGTTTTTACAGTGAAAATTTCTATCGGATACATAATCACTCTTAACATTAGTATCTATTTATTATATGTCAAAAAATACTTTCAAATGTATTCGTATATTTTGTAAGTACATGCATCATTTACAAGGTAATTATTTATCATTTTTCTCAAGTTTAATGCTCGGTGATTTTTCACGCATTTTTTTAGGTTAAATTATGTAATGTGTTAAGTCATTTGTGATTGCCTTCCTTGCACTCGTGAGTTTTTTCGATAATCGAGTCGCAATTTATACTTTGAAAAACCTTCTGAAAAGATTTCTTAGTTATGTAAAATATTTCTTCAATGAAACTTTTTAAAAAACAGTTTAAAAATTATGGAAAGAAAAGAAAATATGCAATTTTAAAAATAGATTTTATTTTAAACTATTCTTTTAAACATTCATATTTTATGCCTTTTAATAGTCGACACTTGGTGTATCGTATTCAATGAATTTTTCGTTTATTTATAATTTTCTTATAAAAAAAATATCTAAAATTTTAAATTTATACTTTTTTTAAAATAATCAGAATAATTTATTAAATTTAAAGATATCCAATATCTTTTCTTTTTTTAATTTTATTCTGTATGTATATAAACAAACAAAATCTAATATAAAATATAGTCTTTGATAGATATATCGTATATTTATTACAATATCAATTAATTAAGTTCAAACATAATGATATGTATAAATCTCTTTTTTAACCATTATAACAACGATATTTTTAAAATCATTCATTCATCACTCACTTTTAATTAATTCGCATTATATATTTATAATAACAAAAATCATTTTATTATTTCTCTCGATCTTCGAAATTATCAAAATTCTAGCAATACAGTATACTTTTTAAAGCGATAAGATCAAAAAAAAAAAATGAAACGAATTAAATTTAACATTTCCACGAGATGCGAGCGATAAACGATATTTCAATATGGCGGAAAATGATGGCGAATGCCCGCGCGATTTAAAAAAGATAATTACCGAAATAGGTACGGTGTACGATTTTCGGTCCTGATATATAGTTCGCACAGATACGTATTTCGAAGTTTTCGCAGATTTCGAACAGGGTCGATGGCTGGGTACAGATTTAGAAAGAGTTTTCCTGGCCAAACTATTATTCTTCGTGTCCCGACGGATATGCTTCGGAACCAAGGTGCAATTGCCGCGTTGCGTTCTAGGCCTATTGTCGGCCCAGTCATTCTCACGTTGTTACAGTGCAAAGGATTTAATTAAATTTCTCGGAATAATCTGGTACGCGGATCTGGACAGCCGTTTAAACAGTTTACGTGTCGCGTCTTTTTCCCTGCTGGCGCCACTTTGTCCTAGAATGAGAACTAGATCTAACTGTGAAACATTGTAATTAAATATATACTATGCGTATATGTTCATAAGTTTGTAAACACTTTGGTCGATTTATGCTAATGAATTTTATTTAAAGTATAAAAGATAAATTGAATTGAGATAGAGAGATGATCAAAGACAGTGTTTATTATTTTCTCAATCCTCCTAACGGGAATTAAGAGACAAACGATTAAAATTATCTGTTACAAAATTTAACGGCAATAATCTAAGCGGTTTGTATTTAATTATGCCAGATAGATAGATTTAACCTGAATTTTATCGCTATAAAATTTTGTTTTATTTTACAATTAAATAGTTCATACTGTAATTTAGATGTTAATATATTTGTGGACTCGAAGTGGATTCTAGAATCTGAAGATAAAATTGGTATATAGAAATCGGTCAGTTCGAGTTTATTTGATGCTATCAAGATATAAATAATTTAATTAAATGAGGCGAGACAAAAAAAGAATGAAATAGTTATATCTTCGTTTCGCTTCGTCTGGTGTAAAATTAAATGATAATTTAATATAAATAAATATTATATTTAATTTAACGTCTTCAAACATCGTTCAATATATTAACGCTCTATATATTTTGATAATTATCTGAAAATTTTGAAAAAAGAATCCAGTTTCTCAAATTAATTTTACAATGTATTCTATTACATTGTATTATAGATGTAATATTAATAAATAATTAATAAAGAATAAAATTATTGCAAATAATAATTTTCTACAGAATGTTGTAAGGAACGAACGATACTTTTTTCGTTTTTCATAGTTTTACAAATTTCAAGTTATAACTTCCTCTAAACTAATGATTTTTCATAAACAGTTAAATATTTTTTGTAAAAAATAACGAATTGCATCGATCAAAGTACTATTTAAAATTATATTTCATTTAAAAAAATTAAAATATCTCTTTATATAATAAAATAACTTTTGTAGGAACATTTTTTTTTTATCGTAATATTTTCAATTCTTAAAAGATATTTCACTTGCATTTAGATATCCTGTATACATTAATTTCTGTTTTCTTAATACAGTTTTACAAATTTCAAGTTATAACTTCCTCTAAACTAATGATTTTTCGTAAACAGTTAAATATATTTTGTAGAAAATAACGAATTACATCGACCAAACTACTATTTAAAATTATATTTCATTTAAAAAAATTAAAATGTCTCTTTATAAACACTAATAACTTTTATAGGAACATTTTTTTTTTTCATAACATTCCCAATTCTTAAGAAATATTTCACTTGCATTCAGATATCCTGTATACATTAATTTCTGAAACATATTTCTTATCAAAAATAAATATATAAGTATTTAGATACTCTAATACGTTCAAATAGACAATTTTTCAAAAATCAGTTTATCTACCTATCACATATCTATGACTCCTTGAACAAAGAACAAAGAACCAAGATTTTCAGATCGTTAAAAGAAAGAAGAATACAGTTTTCGCGCGCAGACAGATTATTGGAACACGTTTCATTAAAAGGCGTTTCTTTCGAGCGTTGCATTTCTCCACGTTTGGCCATGTTACATTGCACTGCCCGTGATTGCGTGGCACAGCCGATTTATCTCTCTGTCCTGGTTCGGTCTCAGGGTGAACCAGGTGTGATCAGATATCTCGGGGAATGTTTCAAAATTGAGATCAACACGCTGTCTGGTTTTACTTATGATACTTAATTAACAGTTCCGTCAAGTTATCATCGTCGAATACTGAATTTAAGAATCTTTACTCCGTTTATGATTCCTGTGATCGATCCTGTTAATCGATCCTCGGCCTTTCCCTTCTTTTTTTACACGTTTGTCGCGATACTTAAGGTCTTTAAATTTCTTTCCTTTTGAATGTATCTCGTTGCAAAAATTACGATTTTAAAATGAAATTTTAAATTTTAAATTCGATTCTGGGAAGAAAAGCGACTTTTCTGGAATTTTTAAGAGATTGTGTAAGAGTCTTAATAATGTTAAATTGAAAAAGATATTTCTAAAATTATAAATTTTTTAAAATATTCAAAGAAATTTCGCATTTATAAAATTCTATATATAAAAAGTACAAGTAACAAATCATTTTTGGATTATTAATTTACTAACAAATTTTATATATATATGCTTCTTAATTTTTTGGCTTTGGAGAATATTAGAGGAGATAGAATCTCATTGTTTTTGTAATAATAATATAAGAATTGTAATAGTCATTTATGTAATATGAGATCAAGCATAAAGGGGAAAATATTCAAAGAAATTTCGAGTTAAAAATTTAATTTGTAACTTTTATGTACCGTTTATAAAGATATCTATCACGATAAATATTGAACTATAGTTTGCAGTTTTTACATAATATTTTGACGTTTTATTTGATTTTTTATTGCATGTTGAAATGTAAGCATTTAATGTTTACTAATTTACTTCGCGTAGAGTGAAAATGGGTAACCAGTTTGCTTTCATGTCACAGCTGACCTTATCAAATTTCCACTAATGTCGAGACAATTGCAATGGGACTTTTATTTCTGATTTTTATCTTTCATGTGAATTATAATAATTTTTACATTACGAAATTACATTGAAAATAAGCTGAATATATTATTTTCTTTTATTTTTATTTATTATTTATTACAGTATATTTAATTAATAAGTCAATTATATTAAAATCAATTGAAATAATTTTTTTTAATCTTATAATAATCTAAACAATAGAAGAAAAGATTTTATAATTATATATTTTTGATATTTCGTTCTTTTTTTTCACTTATATTCATAAAGTAGAAGAATATATACTTAAATACTTTCAGTCAATCTTGTTTCCCTTGAACCAAATAATTTTTTTTTAAAAAAAGTATTCTCATTTCTCGATTCTTCAAGATCCAAAATTAAAATTTCTTGTCACGCCTAAAAGTTTTTTTATCATTGAATTATTATTTTTCATTGCACGAAGAATACTATTAGATAGTTAATTTTGCCTTACATTTTCCCTACTTATGAAACAAAGATTCAATGGAAAAAATGCAGATATTAAAATGAAAAAATTAACGATTGATCGACAGAAAAGTAAAAAACACAAAGGATGATTTGGTTCATTCGGATTTATCCGAATTATAATTATCCTCCATCAAAATAATACTAATAGTAACAATGATTTATTTCCTCCAATAAAAATCTCGTTCATTGAATCCGTCGGTAACATTTAATTCACTTTCTCTGCCTACATCAATCTACAATTTCCTCTCGGGTAAAAAGCTCTTATGATCACCGTAAGAGAATAAAGAATAAAGCGCAAGATGTGCTCCAGAAATCATGGTGGGCAACTTTAAGAGAAAAAGAAAAAAAATCTCGAGGCCGAAGAAGCAGAGTCTAGTTGAACTTAAAACCTTCTGATGAAATCTGAGATCTTGCGTCGTTGCGAGACGTGAATTTAATTTACGTCAGCTAAATATTCGCAAGTTTGCACGTGCGCATGCTCAGAAGAACAGATACGCGTTAGCCCGGACGTATTAATCATTTTCACGGTGGAAGTCACGCGACCGAACGAAAATTTATAATTCCATTATGATCTCGTTAAGTGATAAATAGAATAGTTATTTTCCTTCCCTGTAATAGCGGTTTCTCATAATTTTCTCATTTCGAGTCGATTTGGTACAAAATTCGCACATTTCTAAGTAGCTAACTACCGGTATATTGGTTAAATACATTCGAGCAATGTTGGAATTTTTTCGAACGTGATTCTGCTACCTTGAACTGAAAATAAATTAAGTTAGGTGGGTTTGAATTCTTTCTTGTTATCCAGCGAGAGAAAGAAATGCGTGGAATGTATTGTTTAGAGATGTAATTCTGCCAAGATTTGAATGAAATATGCGCATAAATTTTGATTATGTAATTGTCCAGGCGTTTTCGTGAATTGAAAATGTACGATAAATAAATTTAATTTAATATTAATTAACGTATTATTATTGTTTTAATTGAAATAAAATAAAAACTAAATGGGTGAAAAATTGATTTTTCTTAAAATTCAAAATATTTTTTTTCTTTTTTTTCTAGTTTTTTTTATTTTTATCAAAAATTAAAATATTAACAAATTTTGATTTCTGAAAATTTTCAAACTCAGATTCATAATGGTTTAAAAAATTTTTATGTTTAATATAAACAATTCGTTTATTATCAATTATTATTTATTCAACTTTCGAAAATTTCGAATCACAAAAATAAAACTTGAGTTTCAAAACATTTCAAGTTCTCGAAATTTCAAATGTTTTATCTCAAAACATCTAAAAACATTATTATCATAGCGAAGAAATATACAAACCTAGAATAACGTTATTCGATGCTGTATTTAGAATATTGAGTCATTAAAGGGTTAATATTCACGTTCCATGAAATTGCTTAGAAGATATTACGTCACAAAATATTCCAATCTGACAAGTGTTGAAACTCGGAAGTGCCTTTCACTCGGAGAAACATTTAAAGAAATACAAGTCGGTTAATTTATCAATTTGGATTGATGAATAAAGTTTGTTTCTAAATCTATCTCTACAGATAGAGAATTTAATTGCATCCAATTAAGAAAATCGAGTCGCGCTTGTTTTATTCGTATCTTGATGCGCAAAATTAATTTTAATGGTAATTAAGTTGTGTTTCCGTGATTCTGCAAAATCGATAAGAAAATACAAGATAAAATAGGAAGGACAATCGAGAAAAAGGAAGAAGAAAAAAGGATATAATATGGAGAAAAGTTGATAGGAAATATGGAGAAATGAAAGTACACGAAATATAAGGAGAAATTATTTCTTCTAGTCACGAATTAGCGCGATTATAAATTATGTATACGATATAATACTTATCTGGAAGGATATCTGTTACGGTAAAAATCTTTTCCTCGTTATTATACTTTCACTTAGGAGTTGCGTGCGAAAATATGCGATACATTTCATCTTGAGAATTTTAAATTTACAATAAAGTAGAATTGGTTTTTTCTTTTTAATTTTATTTTCTTAATAATAATTCTTGCTTGTAAGATGTGATAATCATAATTTTTTTTTATATTTTTTTATATTGTAGAATTTTTAATTTAATGTTTCTTCTTTATAGATTTGGAAATCATTTCGAAAATATTATTTAAAATTATTATAATTTTAAATAAAGATATTATATATTTTTTTTTATTTTTATTCGGTTAAATTTTTCCTAAAATTTTTTGTATTTTCGACGAATAGAAACAAAATATAACAACTTCGAATCTATTTAATCTATTTAAAAAATTATTTAATCTAATCTAACTTAATTGTTCACTTCTGTCCGTTGAATGCTATAAGAAAATACAATAAAAATTTTAAATTGTCATGAAGTCATTTTGATGCCATAATCTCTAAATTCATCAATATGAAAATTAATTTCTCTCATTATTCTTTATAAAATATTAATTACGATTATAAGAAAAAGATCTGGCTATTGGAGAAGTAAAAAAAAGTGTAATAATAGTGATATTACTTAGAAATAGAAATAAAGAAATAAGGTGTATTTTATTACCGTGTATTATTATCGTTTAAATACGGTTCCAACCCAACGCCAATGTAATGTCAATAATCTAATCTGACTTAACTTAAACTCTACATAGTATTTCCGATAAAAGTGCCAAATTTCAAATATATATAATTTTTAAACCAATAGAAACTAGAATATTTCGTTTCTATTTATCGATTACCTTTAGAAAGGATATAAAGAAAAATAACATTTGAAGAATTAATCTTCTTACATATATAATTCCTTTTTCTGTTTGTTCCAATATTTACATCATGTTTTATTTCATATTTGTTATTTCAATTTTTTGAGTTAAGAATGGATGAGATAAAAGTATTACATCTTAATACGTCTTTACCATAAACATATACGTATCGAGGAAACAAGTATATTCGTATGTTCCGTTTAACTCGAAGCAGAATACACAATGTATCATGTTTCGTTACGAAAACTTTAAAATAGATGTGTTTGCGGAGAGATAGGTGCGGATAATTTGTCCTGCGGATAAGCGCATAATTGAATTGACCTTCGTTGCGGTTGCCACCCGATTACGGCACGTCGTCACGGCAATTTTACTTGATCAGTATGCACTGGAGACTATAGGGTACGTTAAGTTAGGGTACTAAGGACCCATACAGACTACTTCTCAAACGTATCGTGTTTAAAGATACAAAAAAATTTAGAGAAAGATTTGCACGAAAATTTTAACATCTGACAATTATGCGATTTTAATAATTTTAATTGAAAAGCTTTCTCTAAAAAAAGAGTTTACAAATCTAAAATTGTCTTTGATTAATCGCATATTTTGCAAAATATAAATATTATAAGACAATATTATAATATAATATTATATTATATTATATATTTATCATTTGTCGTATCTTATTTACATTGTGCTCGAGAATATTGATTAATTGTACGGTTATTTCGAGAAAGACAGGAGGGAAGGAAAAATTTAAAAGAATTAAACGAGTAAATCGCGTTTTTTTTTTTTTTTTAATAAAAATCTTCATTTTTTTTATTTTAATAAAGAGTTTCAATGTCAAGATATTGTCTTTCAATATATAGCATATATATTTAAAAAATATACTTAATTAATATTTATTTAAAATTAATTAAATATTTTCTTTTGAAACATCTTCAGGTGCAATTAATTATATTTGTAATACAAATTATATTTTAGAATCAGAATTTCATTAATATATATATTTTTTATATGTATTAAAAGGAAAATAATGATTTGCATTTTTCTATATTTGCAAACTTGACTTGCATAAAATTTGAAAAATGTTATTTTTTGTCAATTTTTTTTCTAAATTATGCACAAATATTTGATATAATTTTGTTAAATAGAGAGCAAGTTTTAAACTTCAATTAAAAACTATTTTCGATATTTAAGATGTATGATTCATTAGAATCAAAACATTATGTTTATATAACCTTTTTCTTCGTAATTATTGGTAAAACACATTCCCAGAAATAGAATTGTTTATATTTTTTACATCTCTTATATAAGAAAGATTTCTAAAAATTTATTTTAAAATATAGAATTTATAGAATTTAAAATATAGAATTTAAAGAACATATATAAATAATATATACAATTTGACTATTTGTAAATAAATTGTTTAAAGCAAAAAAATATTTTATTTATATATTTATTTATGTTATATTTTTATATTATATGAAGATATTAATTATAATTTAAATAGTTTTTATTGATTAATTCAAATATTTATCAATATATGATATAATTTCACTTTTCAAAGAATAAAAATTTTGTACGAAACGATAATTTTTTAAAATAATTGGAAAATTAATAACAAATTTTAACGACGTAATCATTTTTTTGAAAATTTCTTTATTTTATTCCTATCGTAATTTTAAAAATTTAAGAAAATGAAATTTACAATTGAAAAAAGTTTAAAAATGATTTTGATAGAAAATTTTCTTTTGTCAAACGCAATAAACAGAGGTAAATAAATCTTTATACAACGTATTCATATTGAAAGTTTCACTTGTTATAAGACGTTACGTAACTACTGGGTCACCGATATATTCGCCTTGCTATTTTAGTATTTCACATTTCGTAGTATTGTTATCGACCATTGTTTTTTTCTTTTACATTAAAAATAATATTAAAAAAAAAATATATTAAAATTTTATCAAATAATCTTTTTTCTAGCGTGTAAATATATATTTTTGATAAAAAATTAATTTATTTAAATGAAATAACAAATAAAATAACAAATGAAATAACAAATAATATAAGATTAAAATAAATATTATATATAATATTATAATAATTATTAATAAACTATACATATTTGTACTATACATATTATTGTTTTAATATATTCATGGGACAGTTTTGAAAGGTCAAAACAAACATAAAAATTAATAAACAGAAATATTAGGTTGAGGTTAAGGTCAATTTATTAAGTTATAAGCAATTTAAATTTACGTTAGATGAAAATCTTCTCTATCATATCATTTTGTCTCACTTTTCTCTGATCTCACTTTATCTAATAGAAATTTCAATTTGTTATAATTTAATAAATAAGCTTCAATTTATTATTTTATGTATCTCAATTTTTATATTTGTCTTGACCTCTAAAACCGATTTTCCATAAATATTCTATGAATATTATAACATATATATTTCATAGAATATTAAATTCGCTTTAGTGACTCGTGGGAAATCATAAATTACTACGACTTCATTATTATCGTATTATAGCGTGACAAGATGATCGCAAGAAACAAGTAATCTAAAGAAATATAATAGTTCGTTCGTATAATATTTTGTACTTACAGTGAATATCATAATAACAATATATCATTGTTTTATAATACTTCTTAAATTAATTTTAAATAATGATAAATTAATACTTGATTTCTCCGTCAAATATTTATAATAATTATTTTATTAAATTACCTTCGAATTTTTTAAAATATTTGTCCATGGCATATTTTATACAAACATAACCTTGTTGCCATATGAGAATATAGAATTTCAGATCATATAGCTGTAATCTCCATTTCACTTTGCTGACTCAACTAGTTGTGTATTTATTCGAAACATTCTAATTAAGTTAGCCTTCATAAAATAAAATAATTTCATTCTCTTAAAGCTAAATCATAAATAATTGCAAAACTTTAAGATTTAAGTTGCGTTATATATAAATTAGAATTTTATTTTGTACGATTTTATCGATTATATTTATCACGCAAAATATAATACAAATTAAATACATATGATAATATAAAATATAAAATCAAATAAAATTTTATAGTATCCTCATGAATTACGTACAATCAACCATATTAACTTGAAAGTGTGAAGTTTTATTTATCTTGTAAAATATCTTTCTTCCTGTTTAATTACATCTATATATATTTATCAAATATCATGTATAATTATATCTATATACATGATTGCATACATGTACTTGATTTGTTTCGTTATATGATTTAATTTAAAATAAAAATATTAATCATATATTCTAACGTTAAAATATTTCTCTCTATTTTTTTTTCCTTTCATATTATTCTTACGTAAAGTTTAACTTTACACGTACATATATATTCAAAAATTTATTTCCACAAGTTACTGAAATTTCAATAGTCGTTTAACTAATACGTAATTATTAATAAATTACCACCATTGTGTTAAACGCTTTTATAAGTATTCGAACAAAAGCGTTCAACAAATTGTTCCAATTCACTCTTCAATAGAGACGCTAAATTGACTCTTATCTATTATCGGGCACAACATTATTTACTGTCAAGGACTAATGTCCATGTTGTGATAGAGTTGTCGTGTATTGTTCCACTGGTATCACTGACGCTATTCATGCTCTGTCAATGTTGACGACCGCTACAATCATAATAGACACTTGTTCGTTACTTTTCACGAATATCGTTCTGAATACGAAAATCTATATAACTCCCTCTCTCTCTCTCTCTCTCTCTCTCTCTCTCTCTCTCTCTCTCTCTCTCTCTCTCTACATTGCGCACAATAATGCGCATAAGTGTATACACGAGGCAGTGACTCATTGCGAGAGTTTTATTCATCATGGGAGACATTGCATAACATTATATTATAACATTCGCTGAGAACATTCAACACGTTTCCAATAGGAAGATGCATCGATGTCTAATTAATATTAACCTTTAAGCATAATATATACGAATTTAATTTTTATATCATTCTTCACATTTTCAAAATGCCAACTTGTTTACTTACTAAAATCACATCTCTCCAACGAATGTTCTCTAACGTTCGATAAATATCGTCCAATTCGCTTCAAACTTTATACACATAATTTTGATATTTTTGATATCTTATTCCAATTATAATATATATATATCGATTTGAAAAATCGATCAACTTTAATAAAATATACTTATTGTTTAAAATTTTAGTAGCAAGCGAATATTTTGGTTAGCTAATTGAAGAAGAAACAAAACTAACAGTTTTATTAATATTTATTAGGTTGTTGTAATATGAAATATATTTAATCTTACAAATTATTGCAAATCCATTCAAAATTTAATAATTAAATTATTTATTAAATATTTATTTCATCAATTTGAAACTAGTTGAATACTATTTGAACAGTATTTTATATCTTTGCTGAAACAGTTACATTAAAAGAATAAGGAAATTCTAAAAATTTAAATTAAAAGTTTTAATATTTAATAATAAATTGTAATAATATCATTGTATGACATTGTTAATAATAGTATTATTAATATTTTTTCGTATTTATTAATATTTACAAATGATTAAGTTCAATTTTGTGAAATTATATCGATAAATTTTGAGAAAAATATTATTTTCAACGAGTAAATTGTTGCGAAGTGATAGAATATATTCTTCCACAATTTGAATTCCAAATAAGTACGTCTTCCACGATGTTGTCACAGTGATTCCATCGTACCTAATATGGTGGCCATCTAATACTCTATCAATTAGCATACACGTTGGCGGATACCTGTGATTTTAATTGTATGCGTTATTATATTCTATCTTATTTTTATTAATGTCATAATTGCAGCTTATATTATACATTAAGATTATGTTGCAAGATTATATTGCATATAATAATTTTTTCTATTTCATTGCATTTTATATTTCTCAGCAATATTTTCTCTGCTGCTTCTGTTACTATACATTTAAATAAATATTATATTTTACGAAATTAAAAAAAAAAATTTTTCTCTATTTATGACGTAAAAAAAAAGAATAATATAAAAATTTAACTTTTGAAATGTTTAAAATTTTTTAATAAATATATATAATATAAATACTCAGTTGCTCGTGTAAATTGTTTAGAATTGTTTGAATAAAATTAAAATTTATTTCATGATAATTGATTTTCTTATGAATAAAACATTTAAGAAAAATTTAAATTAATTAATTACATAGATATCTTTGTAACGAGTAACATAAATGAAAATGACAATATTGTGAAAATTTATTTTCCCAAAAATGAAATTACGAATGATCAAAATTATATTTATCCAAAATTTATAATTTTCTATTCTTACAAAGAAAGTGCACTTTAAAATATTATTATTGCGGCCACGCCCTATATGAGAATTCAAATTCAAATGTTTTTCAATCATCTCACTTTCTATTATAAGATAAGATGCGTAAAACAAAATTCTTCGAATCGAATGTTTAAGTAAAAATATATTGCTTGGTGTAACACTTATGACATCGCTAAAAATTGCGGTAGATACGAGTCAATCTTTCAAAATAATATTTATGTAAGTATACAAGTACGTTTATCAAGTTTTCCATGATAATAAAATTTTTAACTAAAATATTTGAATATGTTTTATTCATAGAAAATACTGACGACTATTTAATAATCATTTGAAACTTATATTCATTAATATTTTCTATATATGTATTATAACTACATATGTATTATAACTACATTATATACAATTACATACAATTAGATAGATATTGTAAGCAAATAAGTGAAATGCATGTGAAAAGAAAGAATTTGCGTTGGCAAAAAAGTAGAAAGTAATATTGTTTTACAATAACGTAAGATTTTATCTTTTTAATATAGGAAAAGACCAGATTATGAAATTTTGTTCTTATTTTTTATTAATATTATTTATAATTAATTTATAAAATTTCGTATTTTATAAATATATAAGCAACTATTTAAGAAATCAAATTGAAAATAATTTAAAATTGTGAAATATTATTGAAAAAATTTTTGAATTTTAAATTTATTTTTACCTAATTTCTTCATGTAATTTCTCATATGCATCTAAAATAATGAAATTAATTTTTAGTATTGAAAAAATATCACAGAAATTTTCATACATTTATACTAATTCAATTAATATGTTATTAAAACCGATAATTATTGGCTTATTAATGAGACCATAATAAGAGTGAAATAAAGTATTATTTCTCTTTTTAATATAATTTCCTTTTACATAATTTTGTAATGAGTAAAATTTTAAGCTATGAAATATCCTGTTGAAAAAATATTTCCAAACAAAATTATACATAAAACATGAAAAAATTTGGAGATTAATTTTACATATTTGAAAAGATTTTTAGTCGAAAGATAAATTGCTTTGTACAATCCATTATATTTTATATATATATTTAAATTTTCACTAAAATCAAATTTTTCAAGATAGATGAATTTCCTTATAAGATAACATAAATATAAATTTTTATTTTTTTTTGCAATTTTTTTCTTTCTTCAAATTTTTAACAACTAAACTAAAAAAAGTGATTGACATTCATTATTTATTAACAAATTTCAAGCATCTTGTGATATATATATCAATTTATCACAATCAAGAACAATATCTTATCATATTTCAAATTTCAATTAATATTCTGAAATTACAGGTTTACTAAGAATAGTAAATATATTTCAAATTTCAATTAATATTTTGAAACTATTAAGAATTGTCAATATATTTTAAGTTCCAATTAGTATTCTGAGTAACTAAGAATATAACTTATTGCGTAATAACTTATTCTTTAAAAATCACCAGAACAAATTCTAGTAATAAATATAGTCGCTTAAGAATTTCTTATAAGTCTTATTTATAAAAAACAAGAAACGTTTATTAATTTTTTGCCTTTAATTGAAAATCTTTGGATCAAGATTTCGTTCATCAAATATTTCGTTCAAAACTATCATGAATCAATCAAAATGAAATTTTAAAGAGATGAAAATATATTTAGAATTATCGATATTTTCGATCAGATTTATTTATATGTAAAATATAATAAAATTTACGATGAAAACTTGACATCTTTATATAGACTTATGATATATATACTTATGATGTTTTGGAAACGTTATTATAAGATATTTAAATAAAAAATATTAATGAACGATAATTATTGTTGTATACGATAAATTGTTATATATGTCTTCATGTTATTTAATTTATTATTTAATTTATTAAATTATAATTTTAGTTATTTAATAGTCAATGATTATATATAATAGAATATAAATTAATCAAATTAATTGAAAAATAAATCTTTTTGAATAATAAAAAAATTATTTTAGAAAAAAACCAAATTTATAAATATATACACAAAACAAATTAAACAATTTTCAAATATAAAATTAATTATATATATAAACATATATATCAAAATCTCAAGAGAAATGCATTATAAAAAATAAATTACTCATTTTTAGATACGCCCCCATATCTTCAGATATGCTAATTTATATGTATATTCAGATAATTGTCTTATTATATGTATCAAAAGTTCAATGTTTCGCATTTCTATCTTATCTCATATTTCTATCTTCTCTACGAAAAACATTATTTGTATTAAAAATTTTATCCAAGAAAATGATGTTTTATACGTAGCAAGGTAACACAATGTCGCAAATACGCTTTATACGAGCCACTCCTTTCTTCCTCAATTGTCCACTGTTCGATCATTGTTTCAACTATAGAACATGTTCATATATTCCAAACACGCAAGTACGTCATTCCGATTTCCATTTAATTTCTCACCATACATGACTTCCAGTTCTTCCAACTGCAAGCCATTGACACTCGTGAAATTCAGTTTTTAGCTCCCTCTATCATCTAGTGATTTAATTTTTTCCCCTAACGAACCAGAAACGTGCAAAGTAACGTGTTGATCGTGCAAATTATTATTGAAAGTAAATAGAAAAATTTAAGTGTCGTATCGATTAATAACGAATGTTATATGGATTAAAAGAAGATATTTTATCTTGTCATCGTTGGTGTGCAGAATATTGTTGCCAAGATTTCTCGTAAAGGTAATAAATCAAGTAGTGATTTGGTAAATAAAGTCTTATCTAATCATGTGGGTGGTTAAATATTGGACAAATAATGTTACGATGACGTAATAAGATACGCGAATTTTGTTCAGTTCATGTAGATTGTTCAAATAAATTGTATGATACATCTCACATTTTATCGTTTGTTTCATATATACGTGTATAATTCACAGAAATATTTTGCTTTCATAAAAAATTTCATAAGTTTTGACAACAATATTTTATTTCTCAAAATGATTAATTAAAATCGATTTTTGATCGAATAATGTCGTTTCCAAATTACGTCAAGATTATAAAAATGTTTTAAAAAATTCAATTTTATATTCGTTTAATTTCTAAAAATATAATACTGGATATTACACGAAAATTTTGATTGTTGACGAAATTATTAAATTATATTTTTTTTATTTGTACGAAATTGTTAAACTATATTTTTACTTGTGATCAACGAGTAATGATATGAAGAGCAGCAATCGTTTTTTCGATTAAAATTTTCGCTGTGAAATTTTCATTCCCTAATAATAAAGGAATTGTAGAATATATTAGAGATACATAAGAAGATAAGAAATAGCTTTCCTACCGTTTAACTCGCAATTCAATTTTCCTCGGTGTTGTTTGATGTTTGGACACAGATGTTGATGGAATCAATTAAACGAGACTGGAATATATAATTACTTATTGTTATACGAGATTGTACATTTCAAATACCCTCTATTGAATCTGTGGTATAATTCAATACGGACGACCGTTATTTACAAGGATACCGTGCAAGAAACACCACCCATGATTTTCATTGTTGAAATCACATTCCTAGAAGCTGTTCGAGCCACCATTCATTCAGAAGAATGGGGGACATTACGTAACGTGGAATAAATCTAGAAATGAAATATTTAATCGGTATATTCGAGATTCTTGGAACATTGATTTCTGCACGAATTTCCTTCCTCGCGTTTTAATCGAAATATTTACTCGACCTCGTTGTTTAATATTAATTTCGATTAACTTTTAATACTATCATTAATCTCATTATTAAATTAATAAAGATTGAGAAATTTAGTTTTATTTGATAGATTATTCAAATATATTACAAATTTATTCAACGTATAAAACAAATTTAATATTAAAATATAAAATAAATTTTGACATGATATATTCAAAGTTTGCGAAGTTATAACGAATACGTTGAAATTAACGTTCTGTAATTTTATTCGCAGCACGTGACACAGATATTGACGGAGCTTGAACAGATTTGTAGCTGGGGAAATGCCAGATGTGTTAAAGAGTTCAGAAAAGTTAGAAATGGGAAATGGTAAGATAGGTCATGGTTCGTACACATACGATTCATCCAGCTAATTATGGAATAAAATAGAAGTAGGTAATTCAATGTTTAAAAGAGAAACAAAATTATTTATTATGTTATGCAGATATTTTTACAGATTTGCTTGGATTGTTTTATTTATTCTAGATCACAAAAAAGAAAGTTTAAAAATATTGAAAATAGGTTTTTTCTAATGATATCAATTTTAAATTGTTTTTATAATTTGTCTTAAATAGTGAAACATGATAACAAATCTATTTTATGTAGATCTATACGAACGAAATTTTAATAATGATTGATTATCTGAATTCCAATCGACAATGAGTTTCTATTATATGAACATGTTTTATATTATTAATGTACAGTAGATTCTTTTAATCGGTCCATGTGTATTGGAATAAACAAATAAAAATTTGTGGAATCAGTTGTAATTTACAAATAAATTAAACATATATATTTCTATAATTTATTTAAAGATAATCAACTTAATTATATTGTATCGAGAAAAGGAAACTTTTTCATATAAAAATTAATTCTTTATTTAATAAATGATGTTGTTTTGATTCTTTCCACAAGATACATACAATAAATCAATAATCTAAATAAAGTAGAATATATATATAATATTATCCGATATTAAATTTTTAATAAATAAATGTGTATGTAGAATGTAAAATAAAGCTCAACGTTCTTTTATTACATTAATCAGTATACCTCATCATTCTCAAGTAGGTATATATAGAAGAATAACAAATCACTTGTGCTGAGAAAAATATGGTTTTTAAAAATAAGATCAAAAACTGTATAATTTGTATAATTTTAATTATACATAATCACTGTTCATTTATATGTGCATTACAATATTAACAATTGAGAAACTTGTCCTTAAGTGTAGATCGGATTGCACGATGATAATTATCAGGAACATCATAGTGTTGAAATTATATTCGTTGCTTAATTAAGTTGATTTCTTCCAGATGCAACGCGTATAAATATTCATTTCGAAATCCTTTTATTTCCCTTCAATTGAAAATATCTATTCAAAAGATAAAAAAGGAAAAAAAATAGAAGCTAGTGATTTATCTCTATTAACAATTTTTACATCTTTATACATAACTTATTTTTCGAAAAAAGTTGATATCTTTCAGATGCAACGCATATACATATTCCTTTCGTGATCTTTTTGTTACTCTAACATGAACAGATGTCACACGTGATATAAAATCGTTGTTTTTACTCTTTATTTTTTTCAAATAATTATTCTCATTTTGAATATATAATAAACACTTTGATAGATAACTTATTTTCGAAAAATATTTCTCGCAATTCGTTTATAATATTATAAATAATTTTTAATAATTATTAATAAAAGATTCGATCCTCTTCTTAAAACAAAAAATAACAGATTGATTTAAAAAGTAGCGCCATCTTTCGTTTTATTCAATAAAAATATCGGGGAATCAGTTTAATAAAATAGTTTAATAAAATCCAGAAAATAATACGCTAGAAACAACGTTTATATTTTTAATAACAGTCATGTGAGAATATATCGATAGAAGGAAGTCACAGAAGTAACAATAAACGTTTCCTGTCAAGTTATGTTACTAGAAGTTATGTTAGAAATAGAAATTTCGAAATCGAAATTTGATCGATCTAAGAAGAGGAAAAAAAGAAAAATTAATTTCTCATCAATCTAATAATTGATCTCAAAGCGTCTTCTACAGATACAATTTCCGCTTAAATAGTTATTTTATTTTTATATATATATTATATAGAAACACCTTGTGGAAGATTGAATACATCTATAAGGCACCATTAAGCCGAGTTACTAAGTTCACAAGTGACGTTAACGAAGCCGATATCCTGCTTTATTAACGATGGTCACGAGTGCTGTGCATCGAAACAGTTCAGCTCATTTTTTGAATTTTGCGGTCAGGGCTGGGTTAAAGAGAATGCGGAAGTCTGGATACTACACGAATATTTATCGTAACCACGTTCAACTCGGTTGTAAATAAGGGAAGTTACAGGTCTTGCGCAATATAAACGCCTTTACCGTACACCATTGACCCATTATTAATCGTTTTGAGAAAGAGTTATATACTTTGGAATTTCTTTCAAAAGTTCATTCATCTTCATTCGTTCGAAGCAAAAATTTACGATTTCTATAACAATATTGTTTCCCTCTTAAATTTAATACTTTATTCTTTATAAAATTATGACTCTTGTAAATCTTTCAAATTAATTTGCAAATTGTCTTTATTTGTGTTTATATTTTGATATGTTTATATTTTGATGAATAACATGTAATTATTCATTTTCTTTGGATAAATATTTTTGAGAAAACTATTTTGCATATTATATTCGCATGTTATAATTCGAAGAAGAATAGAATATTTGAAATGGAGATGAATGATCTTAAAATGATACTTTAACAAAATTTAATTATATAATTATCATACAGAAAGAACGTTACATATATCCTATAACACAGAGACTATTGAAAGTAGTATTCCAGCACAGAAAACAAACAAACTTTATACTTTTTTTATAGTGAAATTAAATAAAATATATTTAAGTACGTGCAAATTTAAAACTTAAAATAATTTCTTTTCTAAATACATTATTATTCAAATAATATTTATTCGTGACGAAGTAATAGTTGCAAGATATTATTTTAATAACACTTAATTGAGCCCGAAAAAAATGTTCAACGCGAAGTACATCTCGTATAATATATTTATATATACTTATAATATACCTATAATATACCTATAATATACTTAATATATATATATATATAACCTTCATCTTAATATTATATATACGCACGCTCGAATACTTATTTACGAAATTGTTACATTAGTTATAGATCTATATTAAAATTTAGTAAAAGAATCGTTTTATAATAACAATAATAATAATAATAATAATAATTTACATTGTACAACGTCGAGTCGTTAAACGCGGCGAGTACACGCGTAGTATTTACGAACGGAAATCTATTCGAATATCACTTGTATGCAGGAAGGCCGATCACCGTTTGTCGGTCAGCTGTTTCGGTATACCCAACTTTCCAGAGGCGGTTTCGACGAAAGAAAAGATGGACAAAACGTCCTGGGATGGTTCCGTTAGCTCGACCAGCCGAGTCGAGATGCCCTCGTGGTCGAGGTGGGAAAGGAAGGAGACCGAACGGATGTAGCGGCTCCTCTGGATAAATATCGTTGCCTCGTAATTCCTCGCGTTTTCCAAATACGTGTGGCCGATAATTTCGGGCATCGATTCTTTTTCAAATCCAAATATCGAAATTTAATTTCGGTGCATTCGATGTAACGCCAATTTTCCTTGAAATTTGTGATTAATTGTGGTTAATTTCTTTTGTAACGCATATACGTGTATTTTGATACGTTGACATGAGAATCTGCCTTAATATCTTGGTTAGATAGAATTTAGGAAAGTAGAATCAGTGGAGAAGAAATATGAAATTGTTTGAGCAGAGAATATTTGCAGTTGTTGTTTTCTAGATTCTAGTCGTTTATTCGGAAAATTTCTATAATTTTATAAATATTCTATAATTGTGCTGTTACATTTTTAACAAAACATTTAATTTAAATAAATGATTTATCTTCATTGTGAGATATTATCTTTAATTGTAAGTATTGATATCGATAATATGGTACATTATTTATATCTATAAGAAATATCGATACAATTCAAATGTGTCGTCACTATTAATAAGATAATACTTTTAATATAAATTAATATACTCTTATAATACGATTAAGAAAGCTTTGGTAAATAAGTATAGAAGTGAAATTCTAGAAGAAGAAAATAAAGAACAAAGATTTTGAAATTAAAATAACATTTATAATTATAATAAAATTAAAATACATGTTATTTTCTGTTATATTAATTCTAACTCTAATTTAATTCAATTTTTTTTTACGCTTTTAGTTTCGTATTGCACGAAATCTCGATAACACGGAATATGTCTATTATGCATTACTATATTTTTTCCACTTTCTATCGTTCGCCGTGCTCTCGTTCGCCATGACATAACTTTGTCCGATAATTCGACACCTTATTCGGAGAAAATATGTTACCATGTAACTTGACCAGACTCGACTAGTTCTGTTCCATTCACTTCGAAAATTCTTTTCCACTATTTGCTGCCTTCTCTTTGTTTAAATTTTCATTTTAAACTAAATCGTTCGTGAATCAGATTAATTAGAAATGCAAACGTTAGAAAGTTTTAATTTTTCTTGCGAGCCAAAAAGTTATTTAATAATAACTCGTAATTAATCGAATGTTAATTAAAATATTATATCGCATTATTATATTTAAAATAATATTAAGCGTGAAAAATTATTATTAATTCTTGATAAATGAATTCTTCATTGAATATTTTCTAAAAAAAATTTAGAACTTTAATAAATGTTTTCGAAATGTTACAAAATTTTTAAATTTCCAATTTCACAAATTTGAAAATCAAGTTTCGACTCGTCTGTATAATCATTGAACAATATCTCAAAGAATAAATGTTTTTCAATGATAAAAGCTACGCTTTGAGTTTCATCAACAATCAAAAGAAGATATTTGACATGGATTCATAGGTTTTAGTTTATCATTATATATACATATATACATGTATAATATAATCTAGTTCACAAAAGTATTTGAACATGATTAACATTATTGTATGAAAAAATTCATAACCCAAAAATCTTGGCTTATAATAAAACTTGGTGTGCACGTAATAAATTATAAATATATTAGTAATATCTTTTTGGAAAGTTTCTTTGAGGACGTGAAATATAGCCTCAAAGTTCCACAATTTTTTCCTGTTTTCTCTCCTAGGAATATTTTCTAACTATATACATATATATATATAAAGTTTAGTCTATTACTGTACATTTAAACTTTTGTTTTATCTCGTATTATAACAAAGTTATATATGAAAAAACGAAAAAAGGATTACAACTTTGAGAAATCATTTTCATCTTTCAGAGTAATTGCGAAAAAAAATTGACATTAATCTCAATATTTGTGTTCAATAATATTTATTTTACATTATTTTTATTTTTGTTAATAATTTTATATACACATACATTCGAATATTTTCACGAATAATTGTACATATATGCATATTTAACAGGAAACAATATTTATCTTTGCAAAAGTAAAAGCAAGATATATCGTTTCTTTTAAATGAATATGATATTTTATACGAAAGTTATTGTTCTTATTTTTGAACAAAAGAATATCATCTGTTTGTTTGAAACAAATCGTGCTCGTGTTCAAAATTCTTATCTGATCTTTTTATCTGGCAATTTTATAAAAATAAATCATCGTTTGTTGTGTATATAATTTATTGATTCTCCAAATAAATAATAAACGATTGTTTTTTTTATTCAATATAGAAGATCAAAATTCTTAAATTATAATATTAAAGTTAACGTATATTATTTTTTTTATCAATTTTATATTTTTTTATCAACAAACATTTTGAATATTCCATCTCGATGATTACATTAATTTTATTATTTTTATCTTTCATCATATTATACATAGTAACCGCAAATCTTCGTTCTCTTCGTATTTCATTTCGATTGTTAAATCGAATTTTAAGCAATTTACTTTTGTACGTGTAACATTCTTCTTCATATACAGGGTGTTCCATTTGAATCTTTATACACAATCACATATCATTTGACAAGATATATAATTCCATTTACAACGAAGGTTTATTTATTATAAAATATGATGCATATATGATGCCTCACTCATGTATAGAATTGCTGTATCAGTCTATCATGAATGATAGTTGCGAATACCAATCACTTACGATCGTTGTTGCAGATACCGTGTTATCAAATGGTCAACAACCTTTACTTTTTCAAGATATCTTATGATGATCACAGATCTTTTCCAAATGCATCCAATATTTTCGAAATGATCTTTCTTTCTTATTTAATTCTATTTTTAAATTTATTTTTTTGTGTGTATATATATATATATATATATTAATGCTCAATATTTTTCTAATTTTATTCAATCCATTCATCGACGTGTAAAAAAATTATCTTCACCAAAAAATAAATGATTCTCAAAAATGGAACACACCCTTTATACACTACGCATCATGTTTCGAATATTCGAAACGTACGGCTCGATCGTCACTATTTCATTCGTTCTCTTTCCCGCATTCCTCTCTTCCCACTCCTCTCTTATATCTTTCGCTTCATCTCGCGCCTTCGTACCCCACGCGTTTCTTCTTCAAAATGCCAACTCGAAAGACTCGATAATAGCATAAGAGGAAACAATCAGCAAGCCTTCCCCTTCAGCTGGATTCTGTACTTGTATGGCGGTATCACGAATCGCACGGCACAGAAATGGATTGACCGACGAGTGTGAAACGAGGTGGCCGAGGTTGATGTCCGAATCAAGCGCCAACATTCCAATTTCTCGTTCCTTTCTTCAGAGTTGGGGGAAGGGGGAAAATTTCAAACGGTTGAAATTAAGAATTAATCTCGCGAATTTCTCATTGACAATTTATCATTCAGCATCGAGTTAAATTATGGCGGACAAGTTATATACGAATATCAGAAGTATATAAGCGGCCACGAATAGATTATTTATGGAAATTTTAATCAATTGATTTTTCAATTTTCTCATATAATTCTCAAATTGTTGTGCTTCTTGATAGCCCCTCCCAGTTCTGGAAGAACGCTTAGGCCGAAGGAATACACGACAAACACACTGGAAGGGCCTCACTTTCGTTAAGAGCTGTTGCTTGCACTCGAGAGACGACGAGTCACGATTGCTCTTCTCGCGGCTCTTCCGTGCCAAGTGATAAATAGGTCGATTTTTAAACCGTTCGCTCGCTTTTTGTTTCGTTTCGATTAAGAAAAATTCATAATTGATCAAGATTGGATATTATTTGATCGAAAATAGAAAGGAATAATTAATTTGAAATAATGATTTTTTTCAAATAAATTTTGAACACTTATTGGGCAAATAATTGTATCGAACATTCGATTGTACCATATGGTAGCTCTTTAATAAATTAATAAATAATAAATCTTTAATAAATAGCCTCCCTATGATTTTTATTATATTTATAATAAAAATTAATAAAAATATATTATAATAAAAAATTAATAAAAATATATTATAATGAAATATTATATTATATTTATAACAAAAGATATATTGCATAAACATGATGTTTCATATAACCTGTTTCATTTATTTAATTAAAGTGAGAAATAGTTAGAGTTAGCATATAAATATAAATAATTTAATCCGCAAAATGAAAATTTTTTTGTATCCTTTATCGAAAAATAATATTTTATATTTTTTTTCGAAGGAATATTAAAAGTTTTTTAAAACTATACCCGTTCATATATTGGCCTCCATAATGGGGAATAACGTAGCCCTCGGAGACTGTACAAGAAAGACAGTTAAGATGTCGCAAGAGCTTTGAGTACGAGCTTTCCTAAAAGTCATCTTTTGATATTTCAAATGTTGTAATCCTTCATGTATACTTCCGATAATATGATGCAATACGTTATATGGATATTATTTTATGATTCAATGTAGCGAATATATGAATTAAATGTCTTATTTGTGAATTATGGATATGTAGTATTTCAAAATTATTATAATATTTTTTTTTTAAAAATTAAAAATGTTCGCAAATTTAGGACATATCTTCATGTAGATAAGAAGCAATTAAGATAAAATTTTTATATTAATTATTTAATTTTTATATCAATATCAATTGATAAATAATGTTCTAATATTTTAAGCAAAGATATATATATACAATTTTTTAATTTTATTTACATAAACATCATATAAAATATATCAAATTCAATGTCAGTTTCATCATTTGGATTATGTTTAATGCTTAAATGTTGTACGTCCATCTCTAATATTTTCAAGAAGAACAGGTTTAAAGATTCGTTACACGGATTTAAAGACACGTAATAAATAAAAATATAATTTTAACGAAATACATAAAATAGCTAGAAATAGATAGCATAAAAGGACAATAAGGTATCATTGCATGAAAAATACAAAAGTGTACATTTATAGGGAGGTAATCGATTAATGGTGTTATACACATTTTATTTTTATACATTTTTTAGTATGTAATTATTCTCATGAAAAGATGTTTTATCTTATTTTCTACTTTCAACTGCACATAACGTATTTAATTATTTTCATTAAAAACAAGCCTTTGAATTATTTCAAAGGTTTACCTATGGAACTATTCATATTTTATCGAATATAATATTTCACATGATACGATTTTTAATCACGTTGCATAGAAATTTTGAATTTTGAACACCTTTGCGATGATTTTGTCCGGGTGCATACGTACCTATTTACAAAATGGCGAAATGGGGCCATCATGGCACAATAATAGCGGTGCAACGGCGGATTCGCGTCGTCTTGCTCGTCTATTAATAAATTAAGAAGAGGACCATCTATTTTGGAAACGATATGTTCGCTCGAACCGACGTACTACCACTGTCCGATGAACATTGTTGCATTCTTCCACGATGGTAGCATTTTTCGATGGCTATCATCGTGGAAGACGAGAACTCGTGAAGACACGAATCTTCTTTCGTCAAAGTGGAAAAAAAAAAAAAGAATGAATTATTCGTTATCATTTGCAACAGTAGCCATTTCTAGTTAAAATATTCATTATTCATACAGGAAATAGAGAACATTTATTGTATGAAAAAATGTTTTATGCAAAATCTATGAATCATATATTTTTTAAGTAAGTTATTTGTAATAACAAATTATTAGTTTAGAATTAATATAATTCTCAATGTATATGTAACATAATACTTTAATTAATTGATTAATTAATAAATAAATAAATAATTGTTTTCTATTTATTAAATTATAAGCAATTAAAATTGTTTATAGCCTAATAAGTTTCAACTGATATTTTTGTATATTAATTTTTATTTTAATATCTAGAATTGATTTTCCCAAATGTATTAATTAATTTTATGTATCAACTATTTAATATAATTAGATATTTTTTTGTGATCAATTATATATAAATTCTACTCTTTAAATTTGAAAAAATTAAAAAATTTAAAAGTTATATATTATATAAGTATAAAATATTCACATTTACAAGTTAAAATATTTTTTTTCAAAAAAAAAAAAAGAAAAAAAGAATTGTGTACTTTTTTTTACATTTTTGTTTATCGAGCATGATTCACAAGAAACGTGATAATTAAAAATATTATAATGTAAATTATTTAATTATATATACTCGAGAATAAGTATAAGAACAGGTGTAATTATAATAATTGATATGTTTTCAATATTATTTAGTTTTATTTTTTATTTTATAATTGAAACAAATTGCAATAACAATAAATCGAAAGTAAATATCTGGTAAGGAACATTATTATATATATATATACATTACAAATATAAATTAAAAAATGTATTAAAAATTTATCTATCTTTAATCAACATGTTATAATTTCATTATTCATTAATTTTTTTTAATTTTTTATTTATTTTTTATGGTTTTGAACAAACGATTTCGTTATTCTCTTTCTCTCCATTCTCTTTCTTCTTTTTCTTTTTCCTCGCCTTCGTTGGCTTTTTAAAGTCAAATCAGCTTTTATAATATTTTATATATTTTCTTTTATGACATATTCTTTCGACACGCATAAAAAAAAGTAAAATAAAACTTATTCCTAACATGGATTATTCCTAACATTGAGTATCATTCTCACAAGAAAAGAATATTGTCGTAATTTTTATAAAGAAAAACTATAAATTATAAAATTACAATCCACAGATATAAATATTGCTATAATATTTTCCTTTAATTTTAATAATCTTGACTATTATTTGTATACGAGATCAGTTAATGTCAATTGTAATGAAGGGATAATTTGCTTTTATAATATACCGTGTAATTGAATAAGAAAAACCTGCTTCAATGCCATCCATATGAAAGCAAATTAACGTGGAAGAGTGAAGACAGACATTGCATATGCAGGTCAGCTTTTAACGTAAACGGGTTTATATTTCGTTCCTCGGTCGGTATAACACATGTTAACTGGCTAACGGGATACACGCCCGAACACCGTGACAAAAAAATTGTATCTTTCTATAATGACCTTAAATATATACGAATTCACAAATGTTAAATATATTAAATTTTTAATACGAAATAATTTACTTTATAAAAATTATATAATAGAAGTTGTAATATAAATTAATTTATTTTATAAATTATAGTAAGAGTTATATAATAAAAATCATTTTATACGTGAAATTAATTGATTAATACAAATTATTAGAATGTTTTCTCGATCATATCGATTCTTTATGCAAATCCAACTTTTGTTAAAAAAAATATATATATATATTTTTTAAATATAATTGTATAATAGTTTTTTCATTTTATTTTCATTTTCAATATCAAATACTGTAAATTCTATTTAATTTTTATACAACAGGTAATTTAAGAGTTGGATACCGTGTAGTAGTTAAATTTATAATTTTCAATCAACTCAATGTTATGTTATTATCGAGATAATATGAAACACAGCTATGAAAACACATGAAGTAAAAATATAATGAAATATTTTATATTTGAAAAAGTTTTAATTTTTACTTCTTTTTTTCATTATCAGAAAGAGGAAGCAAGAAAATTAATCTGAGAACTCGAGAATGACTCATTTCGATAAACAATATATTATTTTCATAACTTAATAGAAGTCGTTAGCTTATCTTCTGTCTCGATACGTATGTGTTAGATATAAATATGAATGATGATTCATAAGGAAAAACGATAAATTTAATAACGCAAATTTAGCAGTACATTTATTTACTGGTAAAACAGTTATCATTGCCAGTATTCGCTTCAAATAGTTCATATGTTTCCCATAAAATCTTAAATAATTTTGATACATAGTGGAGAAAGTAGAAATATGAGATACTAAGATTTAATATAGATTGTAATGAGATCATTAACAATGATTAAAACTTAAATGAAATAAAGATTATAATGATCTCTCACAGCTGTTTTCTTAATGCACATTTCTCTTTCCACAACTACAAACTTTTTACGAGTTGAATTTATTCTAATTTATTTAATGATTTTTATAAAATTTTAAAGAATTTCAATTATTCTATCTTGTAATCTTATTCTCAGAATATTCTAAGAAATATTATTAAGAATAATTATAATTTGATTAGTGATAAAATAAAATAAAATAAAAGTAAGTGAGTTAACATTAATAGAGATTCTTGAAAATTGTTAATAAATAATAAAATTATTTTAATTTTAATTAAAATAATTTTAATTATATTAATTTTAATTTTAATTAATTTTAATTATTTGATTATTCGTATGGGAAAAATAAATTTGAAAAAAGAAATATAGATATAAAAAAACAAAAATTTGGAACTATAAATGCAATTTTAATGAGATTTTCATTATTATGATACTATTGTTATTGTACAGAATGAATTTTACATATATGATTATTAAAAAATAAATTGTGTAAATATATTATTGTATTTAAAACTTGAATTAAAATTGTCATTAAAATTTGTTAACATTTTTAACGCACATTTATTGTATCTTACATTATTCGAATTTTTATTATTTTCATTTAATCTAAGAAATCTAGGGAAATCATAAAAACAAGTTTTTTAAGGTTTTTACAAGATTTATAAATTTCTTGAAAATTTCTCTTATTCGTTTGATTTTTTTTATTTTTATAACTATCTTTTTGAAAATTATATGTATTCTTTAAATGCGCAACAATCATATAAAAAAAAACCGTCAGGAAGATTCTTTTGTATTCTTTCTTGAAACATTTTATAAAACACGATGGCTACAAGAATTTTCTCGGTGATCCCACATTTTCTTTCTCCAGTGCTCAAGATGTTAGATAACGGTTATATACGTTAAGTAGTTTTAGCCAAGTTTAACTCTGGATTACCCACAATATGACTGTGATTGAGAAAATTAAAATTTTTTTTAACTAGATACAGATGTTTATCCAATTTTAAATTTTTATTTGAACAAAAATGGAATTGAAATAAAGATTTTTATCTTATTAAATGTCATAATACGTATCTTGCATCGAATATTTTATATCTTCTTTTTGCGTATCATGTGCATTTATAATTTTATAAAAAAAAATTTAATCAACAACAATTTACTCGTCTTCTACGAAACTTTGATGCACATATTTCATATCAAGTAGAATGTAAACACATCCATAATACATTACAATTTATATTCAAAAAGAAATTTTAATATAATAATTTTTATATTTTTAATGAATATGATAATAAAAATAATCTTATTTGCTTAAATATTTCATTCGTAATAAAATATATCAACTTGTCAATAAAGCTTGTGAACTCGTGAACCAAAAAATTAATTTTCGAATTTATCAATATTTATAATTCTTAAATTACTATTATAACTAATAATGCTAGAATGAGAGAAAAAATTTCTTAATGTATTTTAATATATTTAAAATTACAAATAACATCATTTAACATTATTTAATACATTATTTTTAATTTGTATTAATTAAGAAAGAAATTGATTTCAATTCATAATAGAATACAAATAACCGAAGATAGAAACGTTTGTCCCAGATAATACTCGTAGATTAATCGCATGTTGATATCCAATTTTTATTTAATTAAGTTTAACGTCATCCAATTGAATCGAATCGAATCGTCCTTGACAATTCTAAACTAGATCGAAAAATTATACTTCTTCTCTTTCTTTCTTTATCTCTCTCTCTTTCTCTTTCATACCTATTTACCATTTTTATCAAAATTTTTTTCGAAAATTATTTAAATTCAATGCTGTTGAATACAATTTAAGAGAAAAATGTTAGAATTTAAACAAAATTCTTTTTGAATAATTAATATATAAATAATTATATATAAATAAATTAATATATAAATAAACTTTTTATAAATTATACACGTAACGCAAATCATTCAATATTATATAAGTGTTATAATTTTTTGAATAATAATGTACAATCTATTTCAAAACATAATTAAAATAATGTAAATGACCTGATGCCTTTCTTCAATTTTCTTAACTTTCTTAACTTCAGACGATCGATTAATTTTTTTTCAAAATTAAAGAAAAGGAGCACAACATAATTAAAACTACTATAAATTTATAATAAAATTTAAATATTCGTTTATCTGCATAAATCAATAATTGTTGCAATAATGTTTCTTCAACATATGAAATAATATATCTATTTTAAAAAGTGCCAAAAAGGTTAACAAAATTTATTCTACATCTTTTATTTTTACATATATGTAGATAATAATATGCTATCTATTTGTACTCGAAAAATGAATACAAAATCTTGATTTAATTCAAAAATCTCAGGCAAAGAAATTTTATTCTTTCTTCTCGACTTATCGTTTTTCACGAAATCATAGTCGAACATGTTTTTAAGACATATTATATAGTTACTACAAATTACATCCTTTAACTGAAACTAATAACAACACATTACGTTTCAAAGTAATTTATTTCGTAGATTTTCGATTTATTACGATTTTTCTGATTGACTTGACGAAAGGTCTATTGACGTAGAATATTAGAAATAACATTATTAATTTTAAAAATTAAACTCGGCTCATTTTTGATCGATTTCTTACATTTCACGTTAATGCATTCTCAAAGTAATTTATTTCGTAGATTTTCGATTTATTACGATTTTTCTGATTGACTTGACGAAAGGTCTATCGACGTAGAATATTAGAAATAACATTATTAATTTTAAAAATTAAACTCGACTCATTTTTGATCGATTTCTTACATTTCACGTTAATGCATTCTTAAAGTAATTTATTTCGTAGGTTTTCGATTTATTACGATTTTTCTGATTGACTTGACGAAAGGTCTATCGACACAGAATATTAGATTATAACATTATTAATTTTAAAAATTAAACTCGACTCATTTTTAATCGATTTATTATATTTCAACGTTAATGCATTCATTGCATTCATCGAGAGAAATGAGATAAAATGGCGAGCGACGACCTTATCGAGATTCATGCGCCTTATTACGAAAGAAAAAAAGACGAAAAAAAAAAAAAAAGAATCAAAAAAATCGGCTCGTGGCGGTGACCAGTTTGTTTGCGATCATGGAAGTCAAAGAATGGTCATCGTTCGAAAATCGAACGGTATCTCGGCCCTGGCCGCCTTGGTGTCTGGTCTGCCTCTATTCGATCCTCGCCTCTAGTGGGACATTGTAGAGAAGGTCGGCGTACCTCTCACCTTCGAACACGGACGACCGTTCCGCAAATAGAGTCGGTAGAGAAGCTTACGTAATGGCGTATAAGCGATTTCCATCGTCGTCTCCGAGAACATCGTACACGATATTCGCGATCATCCGCAGATGGAACGAGAATAATAGGATATTTTCGAGAAAAATATTATGCGATGGTTAAGATCGAGAATTGGAAACGGAGAATTGGAGATTAGAAGATGAATGTGAAGAATCGATTTTCAATGGATTCATTTTCTTTGGATTTTGGCCTTCCTCCAACCTTATTTTCCTCTTCACGCGCACGTTACCGGTTGCCTGAGAGTAAACACGTTTTTTGCGCAGCACAAACAATAGATATACGAGTTTAGTTAGAGGGAGAAGGGAGAGAGTTGTGGAGAACATGTGATCGCTTGATTGAAAGCGTGTGTCTTGAGGATTATAAAGGATGCAGTAGATGTGGACTGTAATTAATGATACAAATAATACGAAAATATAAAAAATAAAAATCAAGTTTAAAAATTTTTCAAGTATAATTCTCGATCGTTAAATTTTTCTTTTTTTTTAAAAAATCGAGATTGAATATATAAACGTATTGGTGAATTTTCAAATTCGATTCCTTGATAATTTTTCTTAAATGTATTCTACATTTTTTATTCTTTATTTTACAGAATAACAATTCATTTATATCTTACAAACAATTCGTTAACTTGTATTTCAAAAATTTTCAAACTTGATTTAAATTTTTCATGCAATTTCGTTATTCTTAATTTTCGTCTTATTTCGAGCCATAAAATCTTCCTAACCATATTTGTACCACGTGAAATATAGACCATTTTTTATAAACAAAATAATACACAAATCATATACTGATTCATACGCAGTTACAAACGTATATAAATTAAATGTAGTAATAGCAATAATTTTTGTTAATATTTTAATATTTTAGAAGACTGTTTAAATTTACAATTGTCCGTAATTATGATAATTCTTGTAAACTTTCGATCGAATTATACATCTTCCAACTCGTTGTGTTCACTTTAACTAATAATTAAAGTGAAGTCTGAGTATAACTGCGACTTGTCACGCGGTTCGATTAACATATAATTGATGTAATTATTTCAACTGTATTCTGTCATCTCGCGTAAACTTACGATTCGATTTTGCTTGAAGTTTATCACATCGCATAAAGAGACTAGAAATCGTTAAAAAAAAAAATTAATAGTTTCGTAATTAGTGACATTGCGTTTTGAAATGTGCAAAAAATAGTTACGAACAAAAGTTAAATATATAATCATGTGATAAAATAAACAGTTTTTTATTATTGATTTTTCATTCTTCGGAAAGAAAGGTCATCTTGAATTTTATCTTATTGAGATATTTTTTAATAATTTAACTTTAATCTAATTTCTAGATTTAGGTATTATATGCATACACTCCTATTCATAAATATGTGGATTATTAATTTTATACAATGTAAATTGTTAATATTAAATATAAATTTTATTATATTATTAAATTTAACATTTAAACGTTATAAAATTATTGTTAAAGTGTATTATATACCTAATGATATCTTGTAATATTAAATTAAGTAATTCAAATAATTATTTTAAATTTGTACAGCATATCTTTATTGTAATATCATCCATCTTTTTGAATGCTTAGTTTACTTGAAATTTTTTTCTATTTTATCCTTTTATTCAGATAAAAATATTAAATATATTATATTAAATAAATGCATTAAAAAATAAACATCTGTATAAAATGTAAATATCGAATTTAACAATAATTTCATAACTTTCTTTTAAATAATTTTTACAATTAAAGACACATTTCACATATTATATAAATACTTATACAGTATATTTATAAATAAAGATTATTGATCATGTTCCTTTCAAAAATAATTATTATAGATTTTTTACCTCTTCAGTGTATAATGACTGATGTTCTGTATGAATAATTCTTCTAATACTTAACAGGTGTTGGAAGAAAAGTATCTTATATACATATAAGAATTATGTATCGAACAGGTTACATTCACAATGCGAAATTTCTTCGCGGTCGATGGCTATTGTTTCGTCACTAGATACCCTTTCGTAACGTCACGCCTTATTGCGCGGAATGATGGAACCTACATACAGTAACAACCAACGATCGTGTATCTCTTAATACTGGACAGATAAAATTTGTATTATAAAAGAAGAGATGCATATTTGTTCCAACGATACGAAATTAAACACAAACAAACTTGTAATATAGAGGAACATCTTGTTATTATGTTAATATATTGGAACATCTTTGAAAGATCGATTTTCTGTAAAGGACAAAGCAAGAATGAAGATTGGATATTGTAACTTTCAAAAATTCATTAAGAAAATTTTTTTCTCAACAAGTTTTCTTCTTCTCTTTAAATAATTTTACACTATGTAAAAATGTCAGTTAAAGTTTATTTATCAAGTTATAAATAATTTAAGATCATGGAGATAGAATTTCTGTTTTCATCCAGTGCAAACTTTATAACTTAATAACAACAAGCATTTTTGTATATCATCTTTTTTGCTTGTTTTGGCTTCTAAAATTAACTCTCCAAAAATGTTCCACGAATGTATTAACAACTTTTATCTATATATATAAATCATCAATCTATATCAGATTAAATTGTGAGGCAAGATTACTATAATAAAAACTATATAATTAAATTAGAAGCATTACAGTTATACCATATTTAGATAGGAATATTCATGTAGTTGATGCATCATGCCTTTGTGTAAAGATGAAAGATAAATCTTGGAATTAAATCTGTAGAAGAAGAAGAGAAGACTATGTAAAAAATATCCTAATAAGTTTTTTTCCCAACAATATTTAATTATTTAATACAAATGCATTCTAAAGAATTCATTTAGTACATCTATTGTCTGATATAAATATAGTATAAAATTAAATAAATTTATTAAATATCTTTATTAAACAAATTGTAAGATTTCTTGAGATTAATGCAAAGATTTTTATTAAGTTATTTACAGTAGTGGAAAATTACTTGAAAAGAAGAATTGTTGAGAAGAAAACTCACTTTCTTGGTGAATTTTTGAAAACTATAACAAATATTTTTAAGTCAGAAATAATTTAAAAATTAAAATCTGTAATATTTTTTAAATTAAAAAGAATACAAAAATATTAAACTGTTATTCAACTTAGATCATAATGAATCTTGTGATGAAATTTATTGATATCAAATTTATTTTAAATTATTAATATGCAATTCTGCATTTTTATATTGACTGCACATCATATGAAACTTATCATTATTTAAACTATCAAATTTTAAATGATTATATGTTTGTATTCTTAATTTTTTATTGCATTTTTTAATTGGTCTACTTTACTTGCTAAATTACATTATAATTATATATTATTATTATATATTATTATATATTATTATATATATTATTAATAAATAGAAATATTCATCATCTTACCCCATCATTTTGTCATTTCATTCTATATTTCTCTTATATTTAAAATTTAAATATATACAATAATAAATATAATATATTAATAATAATAAATATAATAATAAATAAATATATTTGAAACTTAAATTAAATATATGTCAACATTATATATATTTGCTAAATTATTTTCTTTATCAAATAATTGCATATATTAATAAATTAAAATAAATAAGATTAAGAATAAGTACATTAAGATATATAAAATTAATAATAAATAAAGATTAAAAATTAATATTTATGATTCTTTCATTATATTGAAAATTACAAAAAAAACTCCACAAAATTTACAAAATAAATACTTAAATTCGAAGAAAATTATACTTAGTAATTTCGATGACTAACGATTTGAACTAACAATTTACGCTTCGTTCCATTTATTCATGAGTTTAAATACCACCCAAGTAATTATCTTACTTTCTTTGTTTACTGTACTAGCAAAGCATATGGAAATAGCATAAAGAAACAATGCCCATGATAAAACAGGGGCACAGAACCGTGTTGTGGCGTTGTTTCTTTCATGTTGATGCGATGCAAAATGCATATATAAATTGATATTTTTTTTTTTTTTTTTTTTTTTATACTTTGCACAGCTGTACTATTCGTGACGTAACTCTAATTATATCCTTAGATATAATGAGCCGACAATAGTCAAGTCTTTTAACTCGAGTACCACTCGATCTCGAATCAAGGAAACGTGTGTTCTCTTCTTATCGGTCGATGACAAACCGTAATTCAAAAGCTACGTCTGTGCTATCTTAAATAATGTTATTTCCATTTCGTTCCATTAAAAATTGACTCGTATTATGATTGTAACAATATTATTTTTTCAAGAATTTTATTTTAACGTATTTATAATTATTATAATATTTATAATAATTATAAACACACGAAAGAATTGTAAGAAGATTTAGTTATTTAGATCTATTGATTCATTGAATTATTTGAAAAAATGTTGAAAAGTACTTTTAAAAATATCGAAAAATACATTTAGAATTACGATTCGTGGATAGATGGCGTTCTATATATCTAATGACCTTGAGTTCATAAATTTAGATAACTTGTCGAAAAGTTGTCTCTTCGTTCGATTTTAAAAAGCTTCAAATAAATTGTCAAATCTTTGCGATTAATATTCTTTTGAAAGAACATTCATATATGTATATAATATATATCTATACCATTAAATGTCGGTATATGGTAATTATTCCATTAGTCGTATCGTTGTTAAATCAATCATACTATTGAGACCAATAAAAAATGAAAACAATTATGAAAATTTTTTAATAAACAAGATCTAAGAACTAACTCTAAAAAATAAATAAAAAATAAAAGATTATCTTTTCTGGCATAGAATAAAGCACAAAATGAAGCACAGAATGAAATAGCTCTAATTTTATCTCGTTTCATTTGATTTCAATTGCATTATTTATTATAATTTAACAAATAAGCGATATTTTTGTTTTAATCTTTAGAATTTTATTTTTTTATTTTTAAAAAAAAATTTTAAAAATATTTCATTATATTTTCACCATTTATTTATTTCAACATTTTAACAATAATTGTAATTTTTAAATAAAGAAAATAACCATAATAAATGTTAGAAAAAATGTCAATATATTTTTTTTATGTAGAGAAATATAAGTGTCAAAGAGTTTTCGAGTTGATGTAAATATTTAATTATATTACGTATAATCATCTTACAAAAATTATTACATTTAGCTATTCGCAAAGATTCGAGAAAGATTAGAAAACTTTTTTATTAAATCAAATCAAAAAAATAAAAAATTTGAGATATAAATTTGAAAAAAACTTTAGTTTATCAATGCCATTATTAATCTATTATTATAATTGCGTATAATCATCAAGTCAATGGTCTAAAAATCATTCTATACACACAAAACTTTAGCGCTTTTATTAGTCATATTAACATTTTATTTCTTTAGCAGGTTGATTGACGTGTATAATCTGCAATCAACGGACATAAGATCCGTGTATCTTTTATATCTGCCCCTATTCATAGTCTACTACACAAATAGTTCTTCAAGAAGTTAAATTCAGGCAATAAGTTAAAAGAGTGAAAACAATGAAACTTTATTTAATGATGAAAATTTATTTTAAATTGAGATGTGTATATTAAATCAATTATGTCATCATTTATTTAATTTATTGTTCGTTAAATATATAATTAGTATTTTTATAACTATAATATATCTTTACCTTGTAGTAATTTTATAAATCTGTTCCATCTGTAAATATAATAATTGTAAGGAAATAAAAATAATTTTTAACTAAACTAAAATTTACATTCTCTATTAAGTAAGTCCTTACTTTCTAACATTTAAGTTATATTATAATTTAATTATAATTATTTTTCATACATTTTTATTAATCACTTTGATAATTAGAGTAAAATTAAGGATAAGATATCAAATTTATTTTTTAATTTGAAAAAATATTATAATTTATATATTTTGAAAACTTAGTAACGAAAATATCTTTTATCAAATTTCATATAAACAAACTGAAAAATATATATATAAAATACTTTTTGCAGATATCTCGAAAACTATACGATTGAATAGCAATTATACGTATAAAAATATCTTTTATCATATAATTATCATTATCTACATCTACGCATTCTAAAAATAAAATCAATAATTTTTTTTTCAAATTTAACATTTTCTAATTCCAAATATTAGTAATATTTAATATTTTTTTAGTAATATTATTATAATAGTAATATTTTTCAAATTCAATTCTGAACAAATAGAGGATTCTTCACTGTCCCAAAACAAAGTTCAGTCATTTATCAAACTTCAAATTTAGTTGAGTCACAGTTAAAAAGAAAAATAACCGTAATTGATCGATGATACGAAAAAAAAACACACACACACAACCACATTATGTCAAATTTGTTGTTGTTCGTTTCAAATATGGATGTAACAAAATCGAATCATTGCGATTGTTGCCCACGCGCGTACGTTTTTCGTGAAATTTTTTTTATTTTATTTTCATTTGAAATTTGCCAAGATATTAGACCAATTTACTGGAAATAATTGCTATTTGACGAGCTGAATTTATAAATAGCGTTGGAGGAGGTTCGCTGGATAATGGTGCGGGATACAGATATCGTACCAACTGCTGGTTATCAAAATGACGTAAACATAAGTGCATCATTATGCTGTAATTATTATGGATAAGATTATATTTAATAGATACGTTACACAGTTTCATTTATCGATACGGATGATAATTGCTTTTCCGTTTTAATCACCTATTTTTTTATGACGAAATTAGTGAATTTTGATTATCTATAAAAAAAAAATTGTAATCTGAAAATTAATTTTATATATTAAGCGTTATAAAGAATAAAAATTTTTAGGTTTAAGTAATAAAATCTCTGTTATATTGAATTCTTTGGTTTCAATCCTGATTGTTCTCTTATCGAATATTTTAATAATTTTCTTTATATCTGCTTTATTTATTTGTTCCGTGCAAGATATAATCTTTGTTCATAGTAATTCAGTATAATTGATGGATATATGTAATTGAGGAAAAGTGATATCTGTAAAATTATTGCAATGTTACACGAACACGTTGACACAAAAAATATGATAAGTCTAATAGAATAATTTATAATATTGTTTCATTTATGATTTCATTTCAATGATTAATTTAGTTATATGTAATTATAAATATAATTAATACATCTGTGGATATGTATAAAATTATTACAAAACTGATGTTCTGATTATATTCTAGAATATTCTTTATCTTTTCTTGTAAAAATTTCATTTTTACAAGAAAAACTTGCTTAACATTAAACTTGCTTAAAATTAGTAAAATGATAATTTATAACTCATAAAACTAACAATAAAAATATATAATACATATACAATGAAATATACAATATACAATGAAAATATATATATTTTTTTTTCATTAAAAATTAAAGTACAAATTAAAGTACAAAATCCAAGAATTCTGTAGGACACTCATGTTGAATTAAAGGAAAACTAATATTGAAAAGAAAAAATATTAGTTTTTGCATTGCAGATTATTTATCATACTATAATAAATAAACAATGTACAATAGTCAGAATATTAATGATTAAAATATTAAAAAAAAAGTTTGTAATATTTTATACATTGATATATAATTATTATATATATTTATATATATTATTATATATAATATATTCGTAGAACATTTTTAAAGAGTTATATTATAGCGATATAATTTTATCTTCGTTATGTTATCTCTTTATCTTATTTCATCTAATACAAACTTAAATTATTTATAATTTAATAAATAAGTTACAAATATAAGACTTAAGCGACATTTTTATATTTCAATTTTTTTTTCATACATATCATTCTAATTCTATATTATATTATACCATATAATGAAATTAAAATGAAATTATTGTTACAAAACAGTAATTGATAATATTATTTGAATTAAAAATAAGCATTTTCTTTTATATGCTCGCCATTGTACATAATACACATTATTTGTTTATTACAAAATTTAATTCAAAGTAATTTTAAATTTAAAAAAAAACGTAACAAATTTTCAATTTGTTCATCAGTAATTAAGAACGATTTATTTCATGCATCAAATTTCAATAAAAATCCGCCTTTAAGTCACGAATATATGATAGCTCATGAGTAATTCGCAGCACCTTCATAAAGCTCCCCTTTATCACGATTCTCTTCAATGCAAATCTTCGCGGAGCTAACGGCAATGGATCGCGCAATGTGTAGGATACAAGTGACAAGGTAATGGCGACGTTCGTGTAATTTAGCGTCTATTACGTTTAATACTGAACAAAGATGAATGGCAGCTCTTATTTTAAAACGAATTGAAAGTCACGTTAGAACACGAGAATGATTCCGTGAAATAAAATGGGAAGCGACAGTAAGGAGACAAAGTAACCGTGCACAGTCTCAATCTAGAGGGCGTATTAATATTAGAATTACCAACCTATGATATGTACCTAAGTGTATTACACATATGATTGTGAAAATAACTAGATATAACTCTAGGATATTCCATGTTTCGATGTTTAGCTAGAGAATATTTATGCACAAATGATATAAATAAAATTAAAATATTATTGTTATTTATATTTAACATATTATTTGCATTCGTGATTAGATATTTAATAATAATTATGTATAGAATACTATTTTGAAAATCAAATATATAGAATGTTCTATGTAACTGTTAATTTGTTTATGTTTGTTTCATATTATTTATATTTAAGATTATGTATTTAAGAATAAGTAAGTTATGCATGGATTACTAAAATTAAACTATTATGAAAATAATTAAAGAAATAGAGCATTCCATATAATTAAGATTTACTTTCTTTTTGTTATTATCTATTATGTTGTACTTAATAATATTATGCACCGATTATTAAAGTTAAATTATCGTGAAAATAATTAGATATATATGAAATGTTTTAATAAATATAATTATCTACATTTATTTATGATTTATCTTTCTTTTTTATCTTCGTTTTGTATTACTTATATTTGTTGAATATAAACATATTATATGTACAAATAAAATAAATAAAGTTGTATGATGAAAATAAATAAATATATAGGGTATCTTATTATTAATTTTCGCTACGATTCTCGCTTATGTATTTAATAACAATAAGTATATTATGATACATATAAATACTATTATGAAAATTTAAAAAATAGATATATTGGATATTCTATATAATTATCGCTATGATTTATCTTCTTTTCGATAAGTCAGGCTCATTTTTCGAATATTTTTTTAACTTTTTATTATATAAGCACTAGACAGTTTTCGAGATATATACTCAAAAATATTTTTCACATCATATATTATTATGCATATGTTTTGGCATAGTTCTGAGATATTATAAGCTCTGACATAGGGATTGTAGTCTGGCATTTTCGTCTAGCCAAATCTGTGCCAGTTCATTGAAAGTACTCTATATCTCAGATCATTTTACAACAAGATACTACTTAATTTTTTTACTCGAGCTAATTAAAATTGAATCCATCATCTATGATAAATCTCCTTAAAATTCCTTATATCAAAATAATAAAAAAAATTCGTTAAATCTCAATGATCTTGATTCTTCTTATTATTATATGTGTTACACAATCTATTTTAACTTAGTATGAGATTATCATTGTATCCAAGATTTAATGTAACACGTGTTGAACTTGTTTTAGATTGTATGTTTGCCATTACACTGTACAACAATAAATTTCTTTATATTGAATTAAAAATCTAACATAAATCTTATCCCTTTAAGAATTTTTGCTAATTATTCATTTATTTTTATTAATATTTTTTAATGTTTAATAAATTCATAATTCATTTATACGTTCATAAAGAATTTTTGAATTTTTCTAAAAAAAATTATACTCTTTTTTGAATTATATTCATTAGATTTACTATACAAACGATTCAAAATGAATATATTCGTTTTTTCCACATATTCGTTTTTTATACAATATATTTCAAAATCACTATATACCATCAAATCAAATCAAATTGACTGATTTCAGATTTTTACAATTATTAAATTTATTTTCTGTTCGCAATTATTAAAAATGCGCTTTTGACAAAATTAATATCAAATTTTTATTCAAATAGAAACATATATATTTAATTATATTCGTTATTTTATATAAGATATTTGTTTTTCGTTATTTTTTATTCAAATATATAAACGTATATTATTTTCATTTTATCTATAATTATTTTTATAATGATCAACTTTCAATCATTCGTCTATATATAAATACATTAATTCTTGAAGAAAATCGAGAAATTTCTCGATAAGTTCACCAATTAGTAATCGATTTATACGATCGATCACACGCATACACGTATACATTCAATATGCTGCCACCCTCTTGGTACCATTCTATGAAAACATATGTGGCCTTGTAACAGAAGGCCTTATAATTATAATTATAATTGAATTCGCATAAGTTATTTACTTCTCTTATAATCGATCTCAATTTTATAAACTTTTTGAAATTCAGCATAGAATAAATAATATTACACCATATATAACTATTTTCACAAAATTCATTTGTGAAATAAATAATAAATTTTAGTGTTAAAAAATATTATATCTATCGATGCTAATTAATATCTATCTAATTTCTTATTCGAGGCAGATCTCATGGTTAGAAATAAGATTTGAGAGATATTAAAATAAGTCTTATCGTGTAAAATAATGTTTTATAAAATAATATAATCACCGAAGATTTATTTGTTAACGATATAAATGATCCATTATTATTATTATTATTATATTTTTACATTATTATATTAATCTGCTATGTGATCTTTGGTCATGACAAATTATAAAATAAGTCATGTAACATAAAGATATATAACATTTAAGTATAATCATTTAAGAGGTTAAACGTATACATTATCGTGTAATAGTTGGAATTAACATTTAATTCGATTTTTCAAGGTGAAAATACTTCTCAAATGTTAATACGAATTTTCTTATTTCCTTATAATAAGAAGATCATTAGAATAAAAATTTAATAGTTTTATGCTGTATGAAATTATGCATTTAAATTATTGAAGTTTATAACCTCTAAACCTCTATGGTTATTAATTACGTAATTTTATATCAATTGGACTATTTCTCTTCTGAAAATATTAAATAAATATGTAATAATTTTAATGCAATTGATAATGCAATAGATTATTCTTTCTCGTTATAGTTTCTTCAAAATTTGGGCAAAGTGGATAGAACCGCAGATGACATATTCGACGAACATTTGCAGAATTTCATGAGACAACAAAATGCCGCGAATAGGTTGCAAAAAGAGTTCAACAATTACATCAGGTGTGTTCGAGGTAAGTTCGATTGAAAATCATATTGGGGTATATTATCCAATATATTTATATATTATATATATTATATATAAATATAATTTTTTTTAATAAATTGAAATTCATATCAAGAAAGGGACGTGAAATAAAATTGCTTTATTTACAATGACTCATGCAAAAGCATTTGAATATTATTTTATAGGAAAATTTTCTTATAAAAATTTTGATTGCATTGAAAATTTGTGAAACATAATGAGTTATGAAGCAATTTTTTATCGACGAAAAATTTATTTGAGGGAATGAAATCAACTCCCAAAATTCCAGTATTTCATTAAATTTTAAATAAAATTTCGTATGTACATGCCTGGAATTTCTTTTTACCACAGAATGTTAAAAATACTAAATTCTATATATTTTGTAATTCAAAGTTTTTGCTTTATTTTACATCAATATAGATTATATATAAAAAAACAAAAAAGTGCAGTGAAAATTTAAATGTTAATTTTATTTTCTTAAAGTAATTTTACTTTTGGTAAAAAAAAATTATTCCATATATGACAAATTCTTTCCTCATATTCAAAAAATTTTAAATTTTATTCAAAATAACGTTCAAATACTTTCATAGTATATATCTTTGATACTTAAAAATATAATCTTTTTTTTTTTTCTAAATAATTTATTTATTATCTCAAACATGCATGAAATTTTGCCAATATTAGCAACTATCGCTTATACTGAATCTAGTAATAAAAATGAATGTTTACGATAAGTTAAATATTTAACAGATGGGCGTGAGGAATAAACCTTGATTTTCCGTGAATTGCATTTAGTCCCAATTTATCGATTTGCTCAAATACCTATTCATAATATTCATTGAATATTCGTGCTTTATAATTTTCATACATTTTCTAAATATGTATATACAAGATTAAATTTCTAGCATATGAAAAACTTGCATGTACATTGTACATTTTCATTTTATTAATCATATATCTTGTTTTATTAAATTTTTCTATATATTTTTTGTAAATTATTAAATTCATTGAATTTAATTCATTAAATTATTGTACATATTTAATATTTATTAAAAAAATAATCAAATAAAAAATGAATAATAATAATACTTGATACTATAAATTTATTCATATAAAAAATGTAAATTTCATATGTGAAAATGAATATTATTTTTCTTTTTCATAAATAATATTGGTAAAATATCGTATGTTATAATTGTCAAATTTAACAAATTTTAAGATATTTTTCAAGATCAAATAAGAATATTTTATATTATATATTATTTATCAAAATATTCGTTGATAATCTTAATATATGCATTCATATATGCTTTTTTTTTTTTTTTTTAATTATAAGTTATTCAAATTAGTATAAATATTGGAGTCCTATATCGACATGAAAACCAGTTCTCATTCGAATATAAATAAGTTCGCATTCAATAATGATATCGTATGAATTTTTTGGTATATCTTCAATAACAATTTAAATTATTATAAAATTTTATCATTACATTGTGAATTATGTATTTATAAGAAACATAAAAGATCAAAAATCTATATGGAATATATAAAAATATTAATTATATTTAAATGAAATAAATTATTATTTATGCTTTATTTTTTATCATATTCATTATAATATAAATTTGCATTAATATCCCCGATATTTATGCGAAAATATATTTTTATATTTTCATATGTTTTGCATATCTTGCATAAATAATATAAATGAATATGTTTTTTTTTTCTTATATTCAATTCTGTTACATTATAGTTAGATAGAAGAGAAATGAAGAAATATATTATAAAAGATGATATTCTAAATAAAAAAATTATCATAATATCTGTAAAAATTTAAAAAATTTTAACTAATGCAAAATATGTATTTCATTACTTCTTATATAATGAAATTCAGTTTTCACAAACGATATTAATATATTGTATCTTTAATTTAATTAATTAAAGAATTTTTTTAAAGAAATATTATATACTAAAATGCAAATTATAATTAGAATAGATAAATTTAAATAATATGATTATTAATATTTTGCAAAAATATATATATATAAGTTTTATTATTTAATATATATTTATTTTAAATGATATGATATATTTTCTATATATATTAATTATATATTTGGATAAATTTATATATTTATATAAAATTCCACAATCTAATAACACCTTTCAAAAGATTTTTGGTTTTTAAATTAATAATAAGTCAGAAAAAACTTAAATTATGATAGAAGTTTAATATAAGATTATAATTATAAACATTTATCATTCTATCATTTTTTTTAAAAATATAATAACGAGATTTGTTATACATGTTTGTTATACATGTTTATATTATTTGTTTCCTGCAATTAGGTCAAATCGCGGCTTTAAAAGAAAGTAGAAAAAAAATTTCATTAAATTAATTTAAATTTAAGTATTTTCAAATAGTGTATTATTACTTCAGAAGTGAAGATATATCTGAAATTTCAAGTTTTCTAAACTTTCTTATGCATATACGTCATCAGAGTTAGTATATGTATAGTACTATAAATTTCAATAAAAAGGAAGAATAAAAACGGAATGGAAAAAAGTTGGGTCAAAAGGTTTTTAAAGAGCTCTTATCAAAGAACTTGAATCGTTATATCTTGGTATATTAAGAATCAAAGAAATGAATGATATTATTCGACCTAATAATACTAATATATCTATATTGAAAGTAAGATTTATTGAAAAATCGAACTTCTTATTCGATTTTAATTAATTTGAAATATTGTTAAAGACATTATTTTGAGCAACTTTTTCTTTTCCATATCTTGTCCTTAGTAAAACGCAAAATTTATTAAAAAAATTATTATTAAAAAATGATTATAGTTTTTATTTATTTATATTTTATTTATTTATTTTATTTTATTTATATTTATAGAAATTTATATATTTGAAATGCTATATAATATAAATATTATAGAAATTAGTCTTAAGAAAAAAAATATACAAAAAAAAAGAAAATAATTTAAACTTTTTTTTTTATCAAAACAATAAAAAGAACTTTGGTTATATAATTAATAACTGTAATGATAATATACGTAAAAGAAAATAAATATACATGGAAATATCAAGAAATATTAGATTATTAATATTTGTTATTATGAATTCACAAAAAATAATGCTTATTCTTCTGATATTTTTGCCAATCAAATATAATCTTCTTCTAATATATCTTCTTTCATCTATTTCTGTTTTGTTTTTTCATATTTAAACTTATTGCAAAATATTCACTGACCAAAATTTCTTTCATCACAGTATTTTTTTTTTAGAAAACAAAAAGATTAAATTAATAATGAAAAATTAAAATCGAAAAAATGGCGACCACGCTTTCAGAATCTCTAGTGAGATAATCATTTTTTCCCTTCTTTCTCCCTTTTTCATTTGTTAAAGAAATCAGTGAGATACTGTTAATACCATAAAACGATGGAATTATATATGAAATAAACAAATGTTCAAACTCGACGATCAAAAATCGTCACAATTTTTCAGAAAGAATTTCTAATTCTATTGCAGATCAAATCCTATCGACCATTTTGAGTTATAAATGGGACAAATCACGTCCGATACATAGTTTTCTGGTCGTGATATCGGCGAAATTAAATTTACAACTCCGTTTACAATACCGTTGGAAAAAAGTTGTGGATAGTGCGCTACTCCATTTCGTCAACAAGTTTCGTGGATGAATGACAGTTGGATGAATAACATAGTAGACATTGAATAACGACCGTCGTCTCTGCGCAGGCCCTACGCGGCACTCGTAGAAACGTCAATCGTTGAGGGAAACATATCTGACATTTTAATAGCGCTGTTTCGAGAGAAACGTTTATTACGAATTACGAGCATTAACGAAATCGGAGACAGGAGGTAGGAGAGAGAATAGAAATATAAAATATCTTATTTCCTTTCGATTTGAAGACATAAAAATAGGACAAATAATAATATCAAACGAATAATTTTAAGAAATTTCAGTATAAAATTTAAGCAATTTGTAAAAATATCGATGAACACATCGATCTTATGATCTTTTTATTAGTTTCATTTCAAAATGCACAAATGTATGCTTCTAAGCAATTTGCATTAAAGAAGCAAATATATTCAAATAAATCACAGTTGAACAGAAAAAATTTACATATCAGGATGTGCACATACTTACAGCATCGAGCACTTTGAACCTCTTGTTCGTCTGTATCAATGGCGTAGTTCGCAACAAATAGTAATTTTTCTTATTTTTATAATTTTACATTACTTTACGATAGGTAAAGCCAATTTAAGATTATTAGATAATTAAAAAAATTAATAATTAGATATTAAAAAAATAATAATATCGTATTTTTTCCATATTTTTTAATATATAGAACCTAGATTAATTCTAGAAACTAAAACAAACATAAAAGTTGATGTATAAAAATATCACTTAAGATTTATATAATTAGTTATAAAAAATTTAAGATTTAAGATTAGATGAAAAAAGGTATAATGATGGTATGATGCGAATAAAATTGTCTCACGTCTATACACTTGTTATATTATATGTGTCTTGCTTCATTTAATGAAAATTTAAATTGCTTATAACTTAATAAATAGTCTCAACTAATATTTTAGCTTCTGAAATTGATTAAAATTATATAATGTTTTTTTATATTAAAATAATATAAAAATTGTAAATCATAATTTATAATATTTTTAAATTTAAACAAGTTCATGATTAAATTTGTCCATTTTATTATTATAAATTATATATTATCATAAATTAAATCGAAGTGTTATTGTTTTTTATTATAATTACAAATAGAGATAGAACAATAATTTATTTCCTTTAAAAAAATTTTTAAGTAACTATTTATCTAAAACATCATTAATTTAAAAAATATATTTTTATTTCGAAGTTTATAAAACTTACGTATGAAAAATAAAAAAAACACGCGAAGTGATATATTTATACTTTCTTTATCTTTCATACAATAAGTTTTGTAAACAATATTCAATTTAAATATCTTTTTATAAAATAATTTTTTGATATAAACAATTTTAAAATATTTTTATATTATAGCAAATAATGAACTACATCGATCAGCGCATTAAAAATTATACGGTTCCATTTGAAAAATTGAAGTTCCATTTAAAGAATGAAAGAATCTACAGGAAAACTAAGATTACAATATTTTTCTTAATATGTATCAAATTTTTGTAAAAAAATTATATAAATACATATTTTTCCAGCTATTAAAAACTTTTCTGATAATATTAAGTCAAAATAGTAATTATAAAAATTACAAATCCAAACAATAATTTTCTAATTTTAAAATCATTATAAACGATTATCCGCTCCTTGTTGGCAAAGTCCTCAATTCCTCCTCAACCATTATGATCGTAAAATTTGTCTACATCATTCATAAGCGATAAACATATCCTGTTGAACTTGTGTTATTGATTTATAGATTTTCCTTGTAAACTGTACTATTAACATATTATGCCTGAAGCGTAGTAAAGAAAAGAGTTTCATGAAAAGAGAGAAAAGAAAATAAAAAAAAAAAAAGAAAGGAAAGATTTCGTTACACTGACAGGATTTGCAATAAGGAAACGATCAGTTTTCAAGAATCGTGCCGCGTTCGTAAGTTTTCACGGAAATTCGTTTCTACGCCGATGCCTTTTACCTTTCCTTTTATCAGTCGAGACGGCACATAACAGCATTCGCACATAAATACCCGCATGCGCTGTACCAATGGTTGGCCAACGCAAAACTTGTCGATAGATACGCACGTTCGCGACTTCTTTCTGCTTTTTCTGATAAATCGCGTTGTTCAAGAATTCGCGAAATTCCATTAGAGAATTGATTTTTTTTTTTTTTCCTAAAAATCGAGAATTTTTTCAAATCTTTTTCCGATCTTGAAACTCAAGATATCGTATTTCTCGCAAATTCTAAAGCAAATATCTATGTACAATTATTAAAGACATATTTACTTGTTATGCATTAGAGGAGAATCGTAAAAATTTGACGGAAGTCTAATCACGAAGCAAAATTTCACGGTGGGAATTATCGATGCGAATTGAAAAATGCAAAGATCTTTTATTCATTTAGAATATATTGTGTTGAAAAAAAACATTGGGAAAAGAAGCATGGAGAATATTTATTAGATAACTAGAAAAATTTTGATGGCTTAATTAGTGATAAAAAGTTTTGTATTTGTATGATCTTTTCTCATTGTTATACAAATTTTATTTTTTTATTATAAAAAATATTTGATTTTTTTAAAATATTCAAATATATAACTTTCGTTTAAGTATTTATATAATCGTCATTATTCTTGACGATCTTGTTCCATTGTTATGACATTGAATTTTTTTACTATAAAGAGTACTCGATTTTTATTCAAAATTCAGATTTTTTAAAACTTTAAAGATTGGAATTTTTTATAAATAATTGCATTGAAATTTTGTAAAATGAATATGCAAGATTCGTTAAAATATTCCAATTTACTTCATAAAGTGTACAATTTACATTACATTAAAACATAATTGAAACAGATATTTGCAATTTATCAGAATTAATTTTTTTATTTACATTTCCAATTATTGATAATATTTCGCAGAATTAATTATTTCAACATAGGTTATCATAGTTTGAACAAAAGAAAATGTTAATATTTGATATCAATTTTAAAAAACCATGTGTCTGCACAAAATAATAAAATTTAATTCACTATCACAATAATAAAAAAAAAATCATGATATTAAAAAAATATTAAATTTATGTTAAATAAGTGACGAAAAAAATGATGATTATATTAATTGATCAAAACATTGAAACTTTTATCAATACACTTGCCATATTGTAATATATCGATATCGATTAGAATTCGTATTAACAATTGAAGAAACATTTGAAATTAAAAAAATTCATATAATTTCTCTCAATTCTTTATTTTTTTACTGATATTTATATATTCATTTTTTTGTTAAATTTTCAATCATTATTTATTGCCATTGAATGAATCTATTATTTTATTTTTGAGCATCTATCTATCCATTCATTCATATCTTTTCCAATTGAAACTCCAATGAAAATAAAATCCTTCGAACACTTCATTTTAATCATTTCAAAGCATTCAATGATACCAAAAAGATATTTTTTTTCATAAACAAAAATAGATTTTTCACAAACAAATTAACATGCTCTGAGTTTCCACGATTTGAATCCATGAATAATATCGTAAAATTGTCATACCTCAATAAGTGAATGCACTTGTGAGCGAAAGTAGATTAATAAAGCGATTAACTTTAATCATACGTTTGTTAGGGAAACAAAATCGTGTTTCCTGAATAAGAAATAGTTTCCTGAATAGAAAAATAAAAAATCGATATAAAAAAATTTTCAGTTGCGTGGTTTGGTTATGCCTACACGTTTAATTACAATTTCTCAACAATTCCTTATTTCCGACGCAACGTTGACGTCTTAAATGAAAAAGGAATTTAACGATTACGCGCTATGTAACCTTGAAGTTACTTCGACAGACGAGTTAGTGTTACTACGATTCTATTTCAAGTTTTGAAACGTATAATTTTTGATCTTGTTCCGAAAACTTAATTTTTTGAATATTTTTTTTTAGTGAAGCTCGATCTTTTGAAATTCATAGAGTTTATTTGTAGTTTTTATGATGAATCGAAGTTCAAAAGAATTATAATTGTGCAAATTATAGAAAGAATAATTTATATTATGTAAATTATTATATTATATAATATATTATATAATTAATAATAATTTGTGTTTAAATTGTTGACTCATTTTTATTTTATGGTTAAATTTATTCGCCCATTATCATTACTGTTGTACTAATTGCAAACTTGAATTTAAAAACTTTTAGAAATTTATTAAAATTTTAATTCTTGACAAAATAGCATTTCTCAAAAACAGAGAAAAAAGGAAAAAAAAATGTTTCGAGACTTTTTTCGAACTTTAAAAGTTTCGAAAAGTTTCAAAACCTTAACTTTAAGATTCAAATTTCACGAAATCTGAATCTGAAATTGAGAATCAGGAAATTGAGAATTCATCCCTAATTAAAATTAAAACTATTGTAGAAATATTATGTAATTTAATAATATTTATGAAATTATTAATTATGTTAACAGCGGTGCAAGCAGCGTCTAAAACTCTCATGGATTCTTTAAACGAAATTTACGAAAGTCAATGGACTGGCCATGATCTTTTATATGTGCAAGCTCAAAATCTCGATATGTTGTGGCAAGATTTTACTCACAAACTTGCGGATCAAGTTCTCGTGCCTCTCAACACATATCAGAGCCAATTTCCAGAAATGAGGGTATACTTTTCACTCTAACTCTAAATTATCCCCAAAATTGTGTAACTCTTTACAGAGTATTTAATAGAATTAATATTATTTTAATAGAATCTTAAATTAATATTGAATCTGAAATTAATATGAATTATAAAATGGGAATAATTATATTTATTGCAGAAAAAAATTGACAAACGTGGACGGAAGTTGGTAGATTATGACAGTCAAAGACATAATTTCCAATCACTACAATGTAATCCAAGGAAACGGGATGAACTCAAAGTTTCTCGAGGAAAAGAATTATTGGAAGAAGCTAAGCGTACATATGAACAACTTAATTCCGAACTTCATGATGAACTACCTGCCTTATATGATTCACGTGTTCTTTTTCTTGTTACTAATTTGCAAACATTGTTTGCTGCTGAACAAGTATTTCACACTGAAAGTGCTAAGGTATGTATATATATTCTGTAAATATATTGTATTTTAAATTGTAAATTATTCGTCTTTGTTCAATATTATTTTATGCTCCTATATTTTAGGTATATTCTGAGTTAGAAGCAATCGTCGATAAACTTGCTAACGAAAGCCAGAGAGGATCATATACACTGAAGAAGAATACAGAACCTCAGTCTCCAAAATCACCTAACGCCAATTCTGCGTAAGTACAATAATTGAATAGAAAGTTTAACTTATAAAACTTAATTTATATATAAAAAATAAAATAATAATTTATATACATATAATTATTATTCAATATTATTATGATATATCATACTAGATATTTTATGTTTTAGTTTAATAATCAATACACAACCAGCTCAGAATAACATTTCACCAGGTAAATATATACCTGTTATTTATATGCGTCTTTTGTGCATTTGAATTTTTTGTGTACTAATATTTTGTGCATGAGTGTAATGTAGTTGTAATGCCACATAAGACGTTCCTGCAGACATAATTATGTGGCTAAATGTTTAGTTTGAGTGAGCTTTATTGCATGTTACAGCCGTGGATGATTCTGCTCCAGCAGCAAGAAACACATCACCGACTACTCAATTAAATGGCAATGCTAACAGCAATGCTAACAGCAATGATAATTCTCTCAATAATCAGGATGCATCTCCGCAAAACACAGTTACGGCCTCTAAGCGAGTAGAAGAGTTGTATGATATTCCTGTTGGTAAGTATGTAACGTAGGAGTAAATGTCATTGATTACGCGACGCTCGTTTTTAAAGATGAACATTAATATTAAGAATTTTTGTATAAAAATAATTTCATAAAAAATATTTTTTTAATATGTTAATAAATTAAATTTGATTCTGATTATCTAAAATTTGGACAGTTTTATGTTTGATAAAAAACAATATTATGATTTAAATTTATAATATACAATGTAAGAAAATAATAGTATATATTATTGAATGAATTTCATTTGCTTATAATTTATATAATAATAATTTATTGCGCAACTATTCTTTCGTAAGTATAATATACTTTATTGCATTCATACTTTTAGCAAGCATATATAAGCACATGTAAGCACAAATATCTAATAGAATGTAAATATAAATTATTAGTTTTGCTATCTTTGATATCTCTAAAACAAGAATTAAAATTCATTCAAGATTAAAAATAAATAAAATAAAACAATTTTCCAAAATACATAATATGTAATATGTGAAAAATGTATATGTAAAATTTATATTGTGTCCATATAAGTATGCTGCCTGCCCATTTATGCATGGTCTTGTTGAAATAATGAAATACTATTTGTTTAATTCTGACTTTCAGTTATGCATAAAAATTTTTACACAAAAATTGTAATAATTGTATGTTGATTTGATCAATGAAAGTTAGAATTTAAATAGAACTATATCACAGGTCCATGACTAATGAGGCGGATTCAATTATTTTAGAGGTGGAATATGAAAATGGTACCAATTTCTCTCTAGGGGCAACGACTGACAACTTGCCACCTGGGGTTTTATACAGAGTCAAGGCTACTTACAAATATAGACGCGAAGATGTGGATGAATTGTCATTTGATGTCGGTGATATTATTCGTGTAGTAGAATATGATGATCCAGAAGAACAGGTTTATATTTTTTTAATAATCTATTTTAAAATTTATATTTTGTCATTTTATGTCTTTATATATTTATATCTTGAGATATATAAGTATATAATATACAATATATACATAATTTTTGATATAATACTTATAATAGAAATAATAATATTATTAAATATATAATAAAGTATAATAATACTATAATTAAAATAATAATAAATATAACAAAATATTTTATTATCTAGGAACAAGGTTGGTTAATGGGTATCAAAGAAGGTACGAATGAAAAGGGTATGTTTCCAGCGAATTTCACGAAACCACTGTGAAAGCTTTATTAAATTCGTCTATTACACTCCAATGCTCACTAAAACGGCGTATTCTATTTTAAGAATAGTTACAAGATTAAAAGTGAGAATCACACAGTCATCTGAGATATTATATATATATATAAAAAAAAAAAATAATTAATATTAATAACAATGAGGGGCAATGGGAAGGAGAAAGGGGTGTGATAAGATAGTTATGCTGGAGGTACTGTGGAAAATTAAACACCCCAAAGTGCCTTAACCCAGCCACTGTCTGTGCCAACATTCATTGTTTATAATATGGGATTATTCTCCCTGTATCCAATGTACGAATACACATCATTAATAATCAAATGAAATATTTAAGTAATTAAATAATATATTGTAATACATCATGCAGTACTATAATATAAATCTTATATATTAAATTAATATTATTTTATGAAATTGTACATAGAATTATACATTTTAAGAATATTTTATGAAATAACTTTGTGGCTACTGAAATTATTAGTAAGAGCTAATGTAATGTTTAAAATATTATAATGTTTTCTTTTGGCAGAGAATCATCAAATCTTAAAAATTTAATTACCTATTTGCATTAAGATTTTGTTTATTGAAAAAAAAATTAAAACGAAAGTTAAATTAAAATGTTAACATAAATGACAAATGCCAAATTTTCAACAACAAATTTTCGATAATATGTGTATAATGAAACATACAATTAATACATCCCTAGTTTGATACTTTGTTAAATGCAATATGTTAAAATATTTAAATAATAAGAGAGAACAACAGAATTTTCTATATAATTCTATTGACAAGAGTATTATATATTCAATTAATAATATATACATATTTGAAGATTTGTGTTTCTAAAATTTTATTTATATTTTTTAATAATATGTATACATTATATTTATTCAGTGACTAATTCAATGATATTTTTCCAGTATACGTATAGAAAATAGGATGGTGGTGATTAATTAAATTATTACTGCCTTTACTATAACAAGAATAGAATTAATATCAATCAAGATAAACAATTTGTAGTGTTAATTAATACTCGTTAAATAGATTTATTAAGAAAATTTTACATAAAAATTAGTATTACGATAATAGACGATTATAAAATAGTACAAGGAGACTATTGATTTCAGCTTCCATTAAGTTGTGTGTCCTTTTATTTTATTGTAATGATCTAAGATACAGAACATAAGAAAGTTGGATTGTTTATAAATGAAAAGTTTTATGGTTGAACGATTGATCCATTGTCACACTAACTATTAACCCCATGTACAAATCGAAATTGTAGGTTAATTAAAGTGTGAAACATTGCAAGTGCATGATTAAAAAAATATATTGATTATATGTTACAATTATGTAATTATGATAATGATAGTGAACAGACTAATATATGTTTGATATATGGATTAATATTTATATTCTATGAAGTGGACCAACAGAAAAATATATGAAAAAATAAAAAAAAATTTTAATAATAATAATAATAAACCAATAATCATCAATGTATTCTGTTTTTAACTAAACGTAACTAGTCTAGTAATTAGACTAGTAATTCGTGCAAAAGTTCCATGAATTTTCAATTCATATCAAAAATATATATATAATAAATTTAATATACAAAAAAATAATAACAATAATTTTATGATACAACACATCATGCTTCACTATTTTTACAGTTAATTTATTATATAATTTGAATAAATACATAAGTACATTCCATTCAATTATTGATAAATAAATAATTGTTAACATAACAATTGTTGATAAATAATAATTGTTAAAATTTTATTTCAATAATCAATATAAAATTTAAACATAATTTGTTTCATTGGGTTTGATATATGTATTTGTTATATTACACTACAATTAATACTTACATAACTTAAAAGTGAAGTATGAAAAGTGTTTATTTTAAATTATTTTATTTCGTTCTTATATATAATGTGCAACAATTAAAAAACAAATATCTTTAATATATATTATGAACGTGCCAAATTGATACAGTATTTTATATATCAAGAATGTGATGTCATTTATACAAATAATAGTCAAAAAATGAATTAAAATTAAAATTTTGATATTATTTTAAAAAGTTATAAATGTTAAAAACAGAAATCTTTATAAAAATATTTAAAACTATACACATTTTAGCAATAATATAAATAGTGTTAATTATTTGGCAGTAGATTTATCAATATATATTTAATATAATAAATTATTCAATTTATTGGAAAATTAAGCAAATGCATTTAATTAACTTAAGGAAGATAAGTAATAAATATATCTCTCTTCTTATTTTTAATAAAAATAATGTATATCACAAATTTGATAATATTCTATATAATCTAGTATAAATTATAATTAAAAAATCATATCAAAAAAAATTATACTTAATATACCATTTTAATATATTTATATAAAATCGATTTAACTTTTAAAAAATAAATAATTAAATAACAAATTATATTTAAAAAATAATAATTGTGTCTACTTATCTTCTTTATGTTGTATTTATTTATTTATTAATATAACATAACAACATCTGTTAATATTAAAATTCTTAATTCACTCAAGTAATAATACTGAGGTCTAAAATTTAGTGTAGCAGTGGAACAATCAATTGTTATATCATTTGTCATTTTTATGTCTTGTTGTTTATTTTATCGAAACAATTAGTCATATCTTTATAACCTTAATATAAACTATAATGCGTATATATATTTATCGCTTTAATTGTTCTTTTCAATTGAAGACGATTATAATAAACAATTACTGGTTTGTAACATAAGTGTTAATGATTTAAATATGTGTTCTATTTAATATTCAACCTGAAAATTCCTTCCTTATATCGATCTATCAAATATTACTTTCTATAAGATAATAAGATAATAAGAATGAAGAAATTTCAATTATGAAAAATTTCAGTTTTCGAAACGTATTAAAATAATAATATATTTCTTTAATAAATAATTTCATTATGTAAGTAAATTGTTATATTTAAATGACAAAAATTAATATTAAAGATATAAAGAATAGAAATTTATTTTAAAAAGTTAGAAAATGTCAAGATTTCAAGAAAAATATAAACGATGGAGTGATCCCAATTTATATAATTCTTGCTTTTATTGCACACCAATATCGGAAGAAGAAATAGTACCTTCTCTGTATCCATCAGAATTGTCATCACAATTATTTTCAACAACACAAAAATGTGTATCTTATAAAAAAACTTCATCAAATTACTGTTTATGTCGTAAACATTATGATGAAAAAATGAAATCTTATGACTCACAAAATGTTAAGGCAATATTTTATTACATATTTTATGTATATAAGATAGAATAAAAAAGCTTATAACACATATTTGTATCTATTACTTATAGAAACTGAAATGTTTGAAATGTCAAGAATCTGAAAAAATAAGAGAAAATTTAGAATTACATTTGACAGGAACTCAAATAGAAGAATCTTTAGCAGAAGATAAACAAGCAGCTTTACTACAACATCTAAATTTAAGTATTACTGCTCTTGAAGCTCTTGCACAGTATGGACAATCTTTGCAATCATCTCAATTAGCTGCATGTAGAGTGCTCAATATTAGTCATTTATTGACACTTCCTCAATCATATTCTGTAAATTCCAAATCTGATTCTTTACATTTAACAATGCATCTTCAACAGGTATAATGATTTTAATTATCATACATATAAAATATAAGATTGAAAATTGTAATCATAATTTGTATATAAAAATAATTACAATATATTTTTAAATATATTTTAATCGATTATTTATATAATCTAATATACATAATTTACTAAATATTAATATATATGTATATGTAATAGTTGGAAGCACAAAAAGAAAATAAATTAATTATCTTACAAGATTTGATAGAACATTGTTCGAAATTCATAACACTTCCAAAACATTTTAATGAATTGATGAATAATCATTATATAAAAAAAAAAGATTTTTATAGAGCAACAAAAAACTTCAAAAATTTTCTTACTAATTTTACATTATCTATATCAGAATTAGAGAAATTACATCAGCAATATGATGATATTTTAAATAATTATCAACAAAGTAGATGTATATTAGACTTGGAATTACCAAAAGTAATAAACATGTATGGTATAAATAAGAATTTATGATTTATTTTCAAAAAATTAGAAAAGAATTCTATAAATTATAAATAATTTAATTATTACAGACGTTTAATGGCTCTTTGTGATGGTTTTGAAAAGATTAAGAAATATTATAATAATACAGATGATGATAATAAAATTGTAATATTATTTAAATCAATTGGAGAAAAACTTCATAAAAATGATACAAATACAGGTAATAGACATATGATAAAATTATACAATGATATTTGTATTTATCATAGATTTATTTTTATATTTAATAGTAACAATTTCCCATGATGAAGATTCACCCAAACCTAAATTATGCCAAAAATGTAAAATAAATTATGTTACTGATGATGAACAATGCTGAAATAAACCAGAAAATAACATTGGCCTTGATAGTATAGCAACTGTTTTATCCTTAGTTTAAGAAAATAGAAAACACAAATAATACATTTCATGAAACCTTACATATATACTAATCCTATTATAAATGATTATAGGTTTAACCATGCTACTAAAATCTAAATTGTAGAAATATATTTTAAACATTATATTTTATATTTTATTTATTTTCATTTATTATAATTTTCATTACATTTACAATTATTCGTTTTTTAATGTACAAGAATTCATATAATTTTTAAATGAAATTCATATTTTAGTTATTTGTTATAATCTTAATCAAATATGATCATTAGATAGACACAAATTGGACAATTGTTTCTATTTTATAATATTATAAAAAAATATACAAAAAATTGAAATATTTATTAATCTATTTTTAAATTATGTAAATAGCATAGTAAGTAGATTACATTACTTAAAGCATTTATATTTTTAATAATTTATTAATCTAAAAAGAAAAAATTCGAAAATTGATTGAGAAAAAAGAAAAAATATAAAAAGTTATATATATTAATCATACAAATTAGATAAAATATAACATTTTAAAAAATATTATTTAATTGTTTATAGAAAAAAATTTATAAAATTTATATTTTGAACGTAATATATCTTAAGCGCCATCTATTGTTAGAAATCTCAAAAAATCTCTTTAAGGTTATTTAAATAAAAACTTAAAATAATTATTGAAAAGACATCTTAATTAAATGTAATACATTTGAATTTTAATATCTTAATAAATATTAATTTGTTATTTTATTATTTATATAATATATTATTTCACATATATAATTACATATAAATAAAAAATGAAACTGGAATTAAGTAAATATTTTATAATTTACGATTAACAATGAAACTAAATAATAGATATGTGTATCTATTATGAATATATTATATACATTATATACAAATAAAGTATTCATTTATGAAATGAAAATAATTATATTTTTAGAATGCATTTATTGTATATATTTTAGTATCCATACAATTGTATGCGTTGTGTGTATGTGTGTATATGTTATAAAAATTAATTTATACATAAAAATTATATATATATCTTATGTTATAAAATTATAATATAAAATTATAAAATTATCGATAATAATTTTTAAATTCCGTAAACTATGTTTTGTAAAAATATTATCGCTATCGGACAAATTCATGATTGATTCCACAATAATTTCAATGGTATATTTTCAGTGATCAGCAATTGACACGTATCATTTGGTGTACAAAGTGCATTCACACGAAGATACTTTGACAGTCTTTCAAGAAAGTACATATGTATATATTCTTCGATGACGAAGTAGAATCGATGGAAAAACACGACGTTTGCTTTAAACGCACCCATAACATGCAAGAAACCGGCGTAAAAAACGAAAGGGTAAGAATAGAGGTGAAATATACATGAGATAGAAAGAAATACAGAACGACAGGGTAATCGGGGGTGATCCGACAATAAAAAAAGAAGAAAGATGATATGATAAAGAGAGTGAGAAGAAGAAAGAGACAGAATAAGAGAGTGCGCGCGTGATCACTTGGAGCGAGCAGCGACGGTGGCCGTGTCGCTGCAAACCGTCAGAATCGGTCGGTTGTACAGAAACGAGTATAACCTATATCCGAAACACCGCGGCGCTGTTACATTCTCCGTGCCTCCTCCCTAGCGGGTGGCGGCCGCACCTCCTCCTTCTCGCCGATTTTAATCTCGTTAGCGGACACGTGCGCGCCCCGCGCCTATACACCACTATACGACGACCTACCGTGTCGGGGCTTCGCCAATCTGGTTTGGTCTAACAGGATTCTCGAGCGACCGAGGGTTGATAAAAGGCTGCGTACCGAGCGGGCGCGGCGCGAATCGCAAGAGGAGTTGCTCCGCTCGAGGTGTGGGCGCTCGTGCAGCAACGGCAATAACAGCAGACGACCTCGTCATCGTCTTCTATTCTATCGTTCTCGGTTCGTTGTTTCCGTCTACGTTACCTCGTAATCGCGTTCGTCGTTTGGCATACGTCGCGTATAGGTTGCGTGTGTGCGCACACGGTGCATATTCAGTGTGAATCTATTTCGTCGCGTGTGCGGTACAGAAAGAGTACCCTAAAGCGAGAGAGAGAGGGAGAGGAAGAAAAAGAAAGAGAGACAGAGCGAGAGAGAAAGAAGGAAAGAGAGAGAAAGAAAGCGTGAATCGAAGAAAGAAAGAGACAGGGTAGGAGAACGAAACAGAGAGGGGGTGAGAGAGAAAGAGTGTAAGGGAGAGACAGAGAGCAGCTGAGAGAGAAGGAGATAGAGCGCCGGTGGGTTACCACACCCAACCGCGCCGGGGACCGAGTGAACGAGTGAACGAGCCGTACGAGAGCTCTCTCGCGAGTAGTACGCGGGTACAGCGGGGGACCCAGGGACCGACGATCGAGATTCGACGGAGTACAGTCGGGACTCTCTAGATCTCGATCCAACGGACCTCGCTCTCGCGAAATTCGCGTCTCTTACCAGAATCGTCGAAGTCACGCCGTGAGCAAAGGCTAAACGTGTGCGCGCGTGTCTCCCCCGCTTCCTCGACGTCTCTCGCGAGTGCGTTTCACGTTTCGTCGCAGAACGTGCGTGCGTGAATAAAGAATAAGAAAAACGAGAAAAGAGAAGCATAAAAAAAATATAGAAAGAAGCGGGAGAGTAAAGCTAGAGAGAGAATTGAAGAAGATTGAAAAAGAAAAAGAAGGGAAGGAAAGGCGAGAGGACAGACACAAGCTACCGGCCGAGGTTCGTGCGTGTGCGTACATGTGTTGATGTGTCGCTGGCGTCGTCGAGCCCTGCCAGGAGTGCTCCGTCGCCGCGTGTGCCGACGTCGTTGAGAATACGGGGATTTCGGAGACGCGACTATCAAGTCTACATTTACATCTACGTTGTCGTCGTCCTCATACACGTTATCGTCGTCGTCGTCGTCGTCGTCGTCGTCGTCGTCGTCGTCGTCAGCGTGGACAAGTGCTAGTGATTCGTGCTAGTGGCGGTAGTGGTGGTGCAGACGATCGGTTTCATCGGCTTAACCAGAACGAAAAGGAAGGAAGAAGAGAAGGAAACCACGAGGACGGCGACGAGACGTCGTCGCTCGTTCGCGGTGGCAAGGTAATATCGGCCCGACGACGATATCGTGCCGTCGAGCCCGCTGCTGTCTACGACGAACCTCGCCGCTCGGCAATCGCTCGCTACCACCGCAAATCGCTTGTTCCCTCTCTCCCTTCCTCCCTCCCTCTCCTCCCTCCTCCTCCTTTTCCTCCTCCTCCTCGTCCTCTTCCTCCTCATTTTTCTCCTCTCTTCCTCCTCCATCTATCGAGGATCCTGCCGTCCTGAGCTATGGCGTGCTGCCTGTCGGAAGAGGCGAGGGAGCAGAAACGAATCAATCAGGAGATCGAGCGGCAACTCCGAAAGGATAAACGAGATGCCAGGCGGGAACTTAAGCTGCTACTTTTGGGTGAGTTTAATCATTGATCTACGGAGAAATTCTTTTTCAAAACACTTTCTATCATTTTTATCTTTATCGATTACGAGATGCTATATTTTTTCTATATATTTCAATACTCTAGTGTTTAGTGTTCGGTAATTCTTTTTTTTACTATAATTACGCCGTACCGTGCAGTGCCGTTCCGTTCCGATCCATTCTCTCTATCTTATTTCGACCCATGGCTGCCATACCGTCGCGATCGAATTATCGGGTGTGCCGTCTTTTTTTTTTTATCGTTGATAACAATGCATTCACTTCTTTCGTTCTTTCGCTTCATTCACGCTTGTCTCAAATCATACGAATCTCAACTAGATCATCGTTTCTGTTCTGAGTAAGATTGACGAACGATCGGAGGGCACGAGTGTAGTTGACCCAGTCTAACCGGCGTGCGCTTGACAGTTCTCGACCATAGCTACACTACATTTTCTTTTCTACCGGCCAATTACTGTATACAAGTTTTTCGAAATGAGAATCTTTATATTTTTCATTGTCTTTATTTCCGTCTATTTTATCTTACTTAATACATTAGCGAGATTAATTAATGAACGAAAAATTGTAGTTCTTGCTTTCGAAGTTTCGTCGCGAGCCCTCTAGGTTATCTTGCGTTGCTACATTGCTGCCATTGTCGTGTACTTGTTAACGATCATGCACACGTTTTTCGAGCTTAGCGGTATGTAAAAGAGACGTGAACATTTTTAGAAAATTGCCAAGATATTAAAAGCCGTTTTATTATTATCGCTGCTTTGTGGACTGCTGATTGAGTAAATCGATTTTCCCATATGAGAAATTATCGTGAATATGATTTTTATAACGTTTATTCTCGTTTCATACTGCACTTTATTAGTTTAATGAAATTAACAGAAATATCGTAAGAAAATTTTTTTTCAATGATGAAAATTAATTCGATGTGATATCTTGTCAATAATCCATAGAACGATAGCTTTACAAAAGACAGAAGGAGAACCGTTTTTCTAAAATTAGTATAGTTATCGTGAAGTTAGTGCTAATTTCAGTGTACTCGTATATCTTACTCATCTATTTTGTAGATGTTTTTATGTAGATTTTTAAAATTCTTAATGATACTACTGAACTAATTTAATAAAATAATCAATCATTATTATAGTTTTTAAAAATATCTTTTACTCATAAAATAAAAAATAAAAATAAAATTGTAGAAAAAATAAATTTGCTTATCTTAATATCTAGATAACGCGCATATAGATATAAATGTAAAATAGTATCATATAATAATCATATAATGAATCTGCATACTATTTATAAAAAAAAAATGAGAAATGAATTTCTAAAATATTATTGAAATTAGATACATGTTCAGTTATATGTAACTACAATATCTAATCATCTTCAAGTTCTTTAATAAGATATGAATCACGTGTAATACTTGATTTGTATTATATTAAACATATATGTTTTCAAATGGAAATGAATTATTTAATATTTTATATTAAAAAGAAATTTTTTCACTGTGTTTTTCTGGATTATATTACATTAAACATATTTTTCAAAAATTATAAAAATAATTGAAAAATAAAATTATTAATTATTGTGCATGGCACAATATATTTTTGAATATATAAGAGAATAAATTCATCAAAAATGTAAAATATTATAAATATTTTAAATATTTAATATATTTGATGTTTTAATTATATTTGAAATTAATTTATCATTGAAATATTTTGAATTGTTTTTGAAAATATTTTTTTGTTTTAGAATTGAATTTCAAAACATTTGATATTATTAAATTTTACAAGATAAAGTATTTTTTACTTCTTCTTGATAATATAACGTATATTTTATGTAAATTAAATAATGAATTTTTCTATCTCATTTTTTAAAAATTTTATTCAAAATAAAAAGAATGATATTTACTTTTACACTAAGAAAAATAAGTTGATTTTTAGATTATACTATTATTTTTAGTTTTTTTTAATATTTGAAATATTAATCGATTATTGTACACGATTAATTGTTCACTATTTTTAATATTAAAAAATAAGATAAATTTTTTTAATATTACAGCAAAATAAAGTAAATTTTAGGGAATTCCAATATATAATTCTAATATCAATGTTTTTGAAGTTTTTCATTTCTTTTTAAATATAGAATAAATGTGAATAATTTTAGATGAGAAAATTTTCTTTTCTCTAAAAAATTCTTTTTCCAATAATGATATAATAAATATATATATGTACATTATATTGTTTATGTATATGTCATAATGGGATTTATAGAGCATTAAGTATTTTATTGATCCATAAAATAATTTAATTAGATAATCAATCAAAAGTATCAATAATGTTTTAATTGTTTTAATTTGGAAACTTATTTATGTATTTATTATATATTACAATAAAATCGAAAATATTAAGACAACTATATATCTCATTTTCTTTTCATAATTATATAAATGATAATATATTAGCCAGAAAACAAAAAATATCCTATTATAAGATATCTCTAAATCTTATTTATTCTATCATCTATTATTCTATCGTTTATCTATTTAGATATCTTTATATATTTCATAATTTTTAATATAAAAAGAAAAAAAAATAATATAGAAAATGTTTAAATTTTATTTATTATATATATGTCATTTTCAAACAATATTGGCTTGTATAAAATTTAATTTAAAATTACATTGTTTTTATATTTGTATTAATATACAAATATTATATTAATATTTAAAAAAATAACTTAACCTGATGATTATTATCTTTATAAATTTAATTATAGGAATCTTTTCTTGGATTTTTTTCAAGATTCTTATTTTTAGAATAAAATTTAACAAAAATTTTTAGAAAAATGGTGTTTTAATTGAATTCCAAAAAACAAAATTTATTAAAATAAATATTAGATAAAAAAAATTTCGAGATCTCATAAAGTTTCAGGTTTATAACTTAAATTTTTATCTATTTCTAATAAAAATAGAATATAAACAAGAAATGTGATATTTTTTTAAATCATTTTATTAAATTAAAATATAAGAAATTTTTCCAAATACAAAATTGGAAATATAGTTAATCAATCATAGTATTATAGCAATTATAATAATTTTTCGAACACAGTGAACAATTTGGATTTTTTATTTCTGTTTAATTATAGAGATATTAGAATATTTTATATTATTCTAATCTTTGAAAAATCTTAAAAAATTTTAAGATATTTCAAAAAATTCTGAATTTGAAATTTCTAATTTAATTTACTAACTTATTATTAATATTTAAATATTAAGAATGTTTAAAACATTTAAAGCATTTTTTAATAAAAATACAAATTTATTTCGGAAAAATTTAACAATTGAAATTTCCCTTCGATTTTCAGTAACCTAACTTGCCTACAGAAGATCAAATTCATCGCTTTTTTATCAATGAGAAAGAAATGTATTTAAAAATTTTTCTTAATCATTTCGCACTTCGTTTCATTCCTCCGAAAGATCCTAATCGTAACATAGAATTTAATCGCATATTTGATCTTCGAAAATCATCATATCGTCGAAAATTGTTAAGAATTCATATATTTATGGTTGCATTTACGGAGTGATACCATGAAATAATCATCCAGCAAATATCATCGAGTAAGATTAACTAGCGCATTCAAACTTTCCTCTCTTCGGGTGTTTAACATGACACGTAATAGAATCGGTAATACGATCCATGCCGGTCGGTTTCAAATCCCTTTGTCACTCTTCGTACTTCGCACCATGAAACTCACCTTGCTTATGATCTAAGAAGTCGCTGCTCGTTACCAAGTATTGTCTCTCCGAGATTTTCATGCCTTTGTGGCTTTATGATTCAACACGAGGCTAGTGTATGCATATTTACCTAGCTATTCCGCAAAATGAAACCCGAGCTAAACGTGCTCGAAGCGGTTTTTTATCGAGTGTCAGCGCGTACAAGCGATCCAAGTATCCTAGTGCTCTTTCATGCGAGTCTCGCTTGGAAACAGTGCAATATCTATGGTGCATCGAATTGGGGCTACCTACGATAATTTCATTCTCCTTCTTGAAATACGATGTTTAAATAATTAAATTTTATAAATTTGGACGATGATGCATACATATCGATTAATTTATTATATATGCTTATATGTATACTTGTTTTTTAATTGAAAGATTTATAATAGAACTCTTATTCGATTTCAATGATGAACGTAATTTTATGATTTGATTAGATATTATCAAATATTGATTAGAATTATCATTTTGTAATGTAATTGATAAGGGTACATCCATTTGTGATAGTTTTTGAATTATTACGTTTAATGCTTTCGAGATAGATTTTATTTGGTAATGAATACAATATTATAATAGCACGAAATATAATAAATAAATTAAAAATGATCTTATTTTCAAAATTAGATTAATAATTTTAATTCTAATGGAATATTATCTTTTAATGAGATTGTTAATATTATTGGAAAAATTATAACAATAACAATTTTAATATATATATAAAAATTGGGATGTAATATTCTATTTAATTATATTAATCTCATAAGAGATAATATACGTAGAGATATATATTTATAAAGAAGTTTTACATCATGTGATGTAAGATGCAGATGTCGATTTAAGGAAGCAATTTACTATAGATTTTGATCTATTTTGTGTAATTTTTTTGCATCTAACAAAAAATGTCGTTTTCATTAATAAAATAAGAATAAATCAATAAATTGTGTTTTACTTATTGCTAAGGAAAAGTAATTTTTTAATAATTTAACACAAATCAAGTATTATTTCAAAATTGAAATAAAAAATTATCAAAATAATAACTACTGATGATTATATGATTATATAAAAATATATTTTTTTCAATTAGTATTTTTTTTTCTAATGTTGAATCAAAGCAATAATTTTATAAACAGTTTTTTTTAATTTCTCTAATTTATTATAAATGGATAACTTTTTTATAACTTTTTTATAACAAGATTCTCAATTACATATAATCCATATACAATACAATTATATATTCAATTCTTAATAATCTTTAGTATCAAAATTCATATTTTTCAATTTATTCAAAAAATTTAAAAATATTGACACTTTTTACTTCCTTTAGTTCAATTCATTGATTTAGAGTTGTATGCATTTTTTCTTTGTTCTTTATTATCATTTCTTTAACTGTTTCTATATTTTCCTTGAAAAATTGTATTCGATTTCAATGAATTTTATCTCAATCTTTAAATATTTACATATACATATCTATTTTTATATATATATTTTTATTTCACTGATATTAAATCTGATTCATACGGAAAGATATTGTCTCTAAACGCGTAAATTTTTAGTCAACAGTTTAACAATTATACTAGATTATATCTACTATGTATATCATATATTACATTTAATCTTGTATATAATGTTTCCTATCTAAGCTGCAAAAGAGCTTACAGAATAGGTTACAAGTGAAAATAAGAAATAAATGTTGTATGAAGTTTATGTAAATTTGTCTTGTGTAAACAATTTATATTTTATTATAATTATTATAAAAATTATTATTTTAAGATTATCATTTTATTTTCATTTTATTATCATTTATTGTATTATATGAAATGAAGTATATGAAATATATGATTTAAAATTATAAAATATATTATCATTATTATAAATAAATATTTGGTTTTAATGAATGTAAAGAGATTGTTTTTACTTTATCTGTACACGATATAATATTTCTTAATTTACGAAAATTGCTTTCAATTCTCATTTCGCATGTATTCATGTTGCGTTTAACAATGAACAATGGATAGTTAGAAAGTAGTACCAAGTCATTTTCAACTCGTACTAAATTTTCCTATTTAAAAAGTAAAATAAGAAGTCTTATTATCTTTAAATAAATTATTACACATTTAGAAAATATACACTTATGATTTATTTGTAAATTAAAATTACAATTGGCATAGACTGTTAACATTTCTTTATAACTTTATATCTTTTTCTATTATTTTATTTATAGATCATGTTTCTGTAGCTTGAAAAATAATTGTATCTGACTGATTAACTCATTTTTTTTTCACTCTAGAAAAATTGCAATAATCATATTTACAGAATTAGACTAGTTTATAATGTATTTTTATTATTTAATATATTGATGAACACTTCTTCATTTGTATTATATTAAAAATAAAACGATGAAAAAGTGGTATACAGAAAGTAGGTAGAAAATTTAAGATTCTTGAGATTAAAACAACGTAAAAAACGTTCTGGTATTCGAAAATATCCGTTAAAGATTATTTTTCAACTTGTAAGCGATATAATTTTGCGCTAGATGAAGCAAGACGGAGCCTACCGGAAAGACGTTTCAGAATCCGTTTATATTATCCGACACGATACGATCCGACGCGACTCACACAACATTCTTGCGTGTCACCAATTGGGACTGTTTATGTTGGTCACGCCCCACACATATAAACAGTTCTCGGTTGGTAACACGCAAAAATGTCGTGTGAGTCGCCTCGGATAATATAAACGGATTCTTATTCTATCTTCGTCTAGTGCAAAATTAAATTGCTTATGATTCGAAAGACAAGCTTCAGTGGATATTATCAACGTTTGCTTCTGTTTTTACTCTTCTCTAGAAATACTCTCTTAAGTCTACGGCAACTGCCCGATTAACTATCGGATGTGGTTATCTCCATAAATTTTTAGAAATGAAACTCTAGTCCTTGAGGCATATGTCTTTAAAAACTTAAAATTGTGTATTGTGAAATCTTTTATATTTAAATCCACGTATAAATAGACTGTGAATATTTATGCAAAATTTAAATGTACAATAATCTTCGAACAACAAAATATCGAAATATGCATCATGATATTTGAAAGATAATGAAAATTTTTATTCAAATTCCGTGTTCATAAAAGTTGGATTTTACAAAAATAATCAACGACACAATAAAGCGAATGAAAAAAAGATCTTTTTCATTAGAAACATCCACTTAATTTAAATAATTAATATAAATATATTTATATTAACGATTAATATATAAGATAACTTAAATAAGTTAAGTCATGATCTCAATCGTGCAACAATTAATTATTATATTTTGTTCGAACATTCTGTACATAATTGAATTGTGGAATAAAATATATGAATGTTATATGAACTCTATATTCTCTAGCTTTAGAATATCTAGGAACTCTCTATGAGTATACATGGACTATATGTGACAAGATCTACTAATAATTATTTGTCATTGTAGATAGATTTTTGGACTCAAAGTGCACACGTTTTTCATTACTGTATTACTCATTCGTTCAAAAGATTTCGCGTGAACAATATATCTATAGTCTCGTTATGAAAACAGCCGACTTTGGTTTGCGTATACAATTTTATCTAATTCCATGTTTCACCGAGATAATGACCTAGAAAACGACTGTCACTGTTCCGCAAAGCTGCAATTTTCTCGGTCAGTTATCGACAGGATTCGCTCGCAATTTGTGTATCTCTTGTCGTGTTGTTATTCGTTTTCTATACAGGATATTAATATATATTCACGACATAGCTTTCAATTTTACAAAACAAAGATGGAAGTTAGCATACAATAATTTCGATCGATATTTATTTGTTAAGTATAGCATAAACTTAAATTGCTTAATAATAAGTTAATAAATCTTAATTGAGTGTATATATTTAAATATACCAACTTTTGTGTTTGCTTTCTCTAGAATCGAATTTGCAAACATATCTCACGAATATATTAACACTATGTATATGTTTAACTTAAAGTTTGCATTTTTTTTTTCTATTCCATGAGATTTATGTTTCACTTTTTTTAATTATTGCGTGTTATTGAATTAGGTTGGGAATAAAGATAATGTTTGATATTTTGAAATAAAAATTACAGAGGTATTGTTTGTTATGCCAGGTGTTGATTTAATCATAACTAGCCGATTCAGAGTGACACAGATGACATCCTGTATTATTTATGATTTATGCTACTATAATGCCTCCTTCTATACCTGTGTTATTATCTAGTATCTGTACCTATGGCAGAGCTCCGTCGAACTTTCATAAAGCTGTCGAGCAAGCAGATTCGTATAATTAAATTGTTCATAAAGTAAGAATGAACCAGTTATAACCAAAGAAATATTTGTATATCTAGTTTTTTTTGTAATAATTCGTTATACAAACAAGTGATACACAAAAACTATTTCGACCAGTAATGATTTATTATTTACAGATATAATGTGTAAAATAAAAATTTTCAATTTTCAATATTTTTATATATTTAATAAAAAATACAAGTAATTTGTATACTATGATTCTCTACATAATTAAACTTAATAATTATGTTATATAAAATATGTGTTGTTAAAGAGAACATAATAATTATTTCAACGAATTAATTTTTTATTTATTTTATTAAAGAAACAATTTATATTTCCAATTATATTATATTATAAATATATAATTAATGATAGTTCAAACTATTAAATTTTCATTGATATAAATGAAATTGATACGAACGAAGCTCCATTGTATTTTCAAGAATAACTTACTACAAAAATTATATGTTATTATACCATTTATGGATTTTTGATAAAAGAATAAAGTTGGATCGTAATGACCCAAGGTTGGATGACCGAGGGGTTAATCGAATTGTTAGTTGAGCAAGCTTTTGATGAAACTCGAAAGATTCATCGATTAGTTTAGCTGGTTGCCATTAGATTCCTCACGATACACGTAGTGACCTTTTCCTGTGTCGATGAACCTTGAAATCGTTGAAACACGATATCATTTTAGCGTCGGAAATGATTCCATTCATCGATCACGGTTTCGACTCGTGAAAAATATTTTGCATTCAATGATTTCAATAAGATTTGACGGAGTGATAATTGTGTTAGGTAACCAAAGTTTTTCTTATGACGGAAAAACACACATATCGTTGTTTGCTGCAATGGCGTAACTCAAAAATCACTCGAAAATAATTTCAAATATTTTCGAATTATTTTAAGATTGTATAAAAATCGAGGTATCAATTTTACGAGTGGAAAGTAAATACAAAAATGAAAGTAGTTTTTTCTGCATAACTCAACAAATTTTGAGATGTGACATTATGAATTGCGAACGAATGAACGATAACAATAAAAATGATTTATAAAATTTACGTAATTCAATTCTATAAACACTTTGATCGTGAAAATTTAAAATTGCGTATTCGATGGATCGTATTTAGAATTATGCGTTTCTATTACAGTGAATTTACATAGGATTTCTGAAAATAATGTTGCCTCGAAATATGTGAATGAAAATTTTCTTTTTCAATTCTCATTCTTCTCTTCTTTTGAATTATTATTTACATAATTTAATATGTTAAATCATAAAACAATCGTCTCTATGACTAAAAATAGAAAAAAAATTTTGTTAAAAAAGAATTTTTTTATTTCCTGCAATCCTGATTTTTATAATTTTACTTAGAATTATTCTCCTTGTTAAGAATAGCTATTTTTAGAGAATTTTGTTTTCTATTTATTTTTTTTTGCATTTCCCTTTTACGCCACGAAAATAATGAGAAAATTTTCTCAGTAAAAATGGAAGCGCATCAGATGTGTAACTATATTGAAAATCATTTTGTTCGCAGAATTGCGTGTAAAAATTTTAAATTTTATGCACATATTATATTTTTATAAAAAAAAAAATCGCACCTTAATCGTAATTTTTAGTTCAATTTTAACCATCGATCATCTCTATTATTGTCTCTCTTCATCTTGAATTGCTTGTAATTTAATAAACAAGCCTCGACCGACACTTCAGTATACCAACTTTTGTATCTGTTTTCTCTAAAAATGTCCCACGAATATAATTAACATCTCGATTATTGCATGCTCGATTATTTAATCGCTTCGTGGAAACATCGTGGAAGAACCGGAAACTACTCTTATAGAATCGTTAAATAATTCTTAATGGCTCATTAACGATACGTTCATTTTTGTTCTTTGGCAATCGCTTGTTTTCCAATGAATTTCAACAATGTGAGAAAATCACACACACAAAAAAAAAAAAAATATAGTTTGACCTGCGATCAACACGAGGAATAGTAATGGCAGTGCTATATAATCGAAAATACGTGTAACATTTTAACGTCAACTAAAATTTTTCGATCATATCATGATAATTTTCGTGCATAATATATTATGCTTATGTATCATTATACGTATACATAACTCATACACGTATGTTAAATAAGTTTAAAAAATTAATTAAGAGAAACTCGAGGAAAAGAAAATAGAATAGTTACAAAAGATTTTTACACGTATTTTTCAAATTTTTTTTTTTCATGTTCTATATTATCTTATTTCATTTTCATACCAAATTCGTATATGACCATTAGTAAATGTAATAATAGCATGAAATATAATATTCTATTTATTATTTAATTGTCTCTAATATCATATAAATGCTGTAATCAGTACATTCACATCTAAATATATCTTGTAATCATTGTATTTATATATTCATTCGCGTATATGTACATAAATGAACCCAATGGAAAAACCATTGTGTTGGATGTATATATGAAATGTAACTTGTAGCTCCAAATTCATGAAAAAAAGTCCGTTTTTGTTGCAAATCGCAAGCAACAAAAGTTTTCGAGTGTTAACTGTATATTTTTCTTTGGATTAAACGCTATTAAAAAGAGAGCTAATTGAAAGATTCTATTAAAATATACGAATCGAATGATTGAATAGTATAGAATGCTATTTTATATATTATATGTTTTTATATTTTATTTTGATATGAAGAAAAGATATTATTAAATAGAATTAACTCGGTGTGTACAGGGTGTCCAAATTATTCGCTCCCATCGTGACAATTATAAATTGTAGATTTATGAAATAAAGAAAAATAGAAGAGAACAACAATAATAATTTTTTTATTATTTGTTATATGAAATATCGAATAGTCTGAATAAATTTTTTAAATTTGTAATTAATTTTTGTATAATGATGAAATTATGAATGTTTCTAAATTATTTGATTGTTATAATTTTTTTTTGTCATATTATGTAAGAGTCTTGAAAATGAAAAGAAAGAAAATCAAAATAGAAATATTTATTTGTTTAGGAATATAAATATTTTCGAATTTGAAAATTTGATTTTTGATCTATTTTGAATCCAAAAATTCTATTATTTCCTTCGTTTCATTGTCAATGCTGGAACGAAATTCATTTTTAAGATAATTTTCGAAATGAAAGGAATTAGAAATTATATCGAATTGATGTGAAATTAATTTTAATTTTTAATTTCTTTAAAGCAGAGGATCGTGTTTAATGAGATATGTTTAGTCTTCATTACGAAATACTACTATTCATAAACAATTAAAGTAAACAAAATAATGTTTTGCATATTTGTGGAAAAAGAATGAATATACATTTTGATGACGTATGATGTTCTGTACATTCTTTTACTTTAGAATTGTACTCAAGTATGCATTATTTTTTTTAGATCTTTTTGCATTAAATCGACAAGACAAATTAAATGATCCACAATACAATGCAAGATCATGGAAATAAGAAGAAAGTAAATATTTTGAAGATTTTATAATATTGAAATGCAATGTAATTCTTACATTGAATATTATTATTATATATTGTAGATTATTGATCTCCATTGAATCACTGTTTTAACAACATAAATAAATACACTGTTATGAAATAATAATATTTATTGATAAAAAAATATTTGTTATTAATAATAAAATATAACTTTTAGTTTAAAAACATTTATAGTGTTATCATAAGAAAGTAAAAAAATTTATACCATCCTATTACATATAGAAAATAATACTTTGGTTTTTTTTTATTTTTGTCATAATATCACATTTAAGAGAAAAACATTGAAAATTAATTATGTGAACATCCTGTATCTGCCCAGTAATGTCATTATATACAACAGACTATGAATGTTTACAGGAAATTTAAATTAAATGTTTTTTTTTTTTTAAAACAATATTTTAAAGTAGAATATTTGCTATGATATTTAATTGATTAATATTAAATTTAAAATTTTTTTTTAGATATATAAATATAATTTTAATTTCATATTATAAAATACTATTAAATGTAAAATGAAAATTATTCAACAAATAATTAAAAAAAAATTAATAAAAAATATATAAGTTCCATTTCTTTTTAATTATGTATGAATTTATAAATATTTACAGTTGTAATTGTCAATATAGACAATGAATACATATTTACAAAATCAATTGAAATCAATTGATAAAAATCTCAAGAAAAAAAATTTTAGACTGATTATTATTGTAAATAAACATAAAGTAAAAAAAATAAAAAAAACATTACAAAAGAATGAATATAGATCATATAAAAAAAGAAATATTAAGTTAATTCGTTTGTTAAACTGACACAATTTATTTTTCGTTCAATGTCAAAATTATCTAGAAATATATACTTTTAATTCATATTAATGTTTTTGAAATAATTTCTTAGATTAAAATTAAATTTTAATACAATTTTCACGCTTCATTTAAATAATAATTACATATTCAAATTTTTTAACGTGTAAAAAAAAAAAATCAAAGGATAGAATCGAAGGATACTTATTTATTATTTTCAAAATGCAATTTTAATTTCTAATGTGTATTTTAATAGTAGTTATCTTAGTGCATATATCGGAAATTTGTTGATGCCAAGAAACACAAAAATTTTTCAACAGGCGCAGAAAGGAAAATATTTTAGTTTCAGCAATGTATTTGATCGTTTCTGAAAATTCGCAAGAATTCTTGCAGTATGCATACGAAAAAGATAGTTTGAACATAAATCATAGTTCACAATTTCAGCATTCAATTTCACTTGTTTCATCCTTTGGATAAAAGCTTTGAAATAAAAATTGACAATGATGATTTAATTCACGATTAATCACGATAAAATAAAAAACAAAGAAATATCAATTTTTCCTTACACACACATTTTTTTACAAATTTTGATATTGTACAGTACAGTGATTCACGAAATCATATATATGTTATAAACAAATTCATCTATTTTTGATTTTAATGAAAATTTGTATGCATGTACGGTATAATGAATTATATTTTTTTTTTAATGCAATATTTTTTTCTTTTAATGCCATTTTGCTTGATTTGAATTTTTTTTGCAAGAATAATAAAGCGTTAACAAATTAAACATTTTCATATGAAAAATTTTTCTGTATTATTTTAAAAAATATAAATTTGAGTGTTTTCATATTCTTAAAATGATATTCTATTGAAGGAAAATTATTTCAAATATAACGTATCATTCTCTGTATAATCATAAAAAAGAAATTAAAATATACAAAGTTGTTTTATTTTCTCAATTTTTAAATTTAATTTTGTAATAATGGTGCAAGATGGAGCAAAACTTTGATATGATAAGAATTGATAATAATAAGACATTTTTTATTGACAAAACAAAAATATTTTAATTGTATTCGTACGAAATTTGATTTTGATATATATATATTTTTTGATATATTATATATATAGAAAAAGAGATAAATACATCTGTGAAATCTAATTTTTAAACACAAAGTTTGATATTTGATTTTACTATTAGCTTACGTTACGAAATTCTTTTTAAACAAATACGGCCAGCCAGTTTTGACGAAAATTAGGATTGAACGTTAAACGGTTTCCGTAAACAAAGCATATTACTTACTAGATCGGAATGTCGGTCGGTTTTTCTTACGATCGTTTGTATTTCTAGTCTCAGGGTTTGGAGTAAGTGCAGAAATAAGTTTCAAGCATTAACTCGGACTCTGTTCTTCCGGCCATGAGGACGTGAGTAGCCTAGCGAGCGTGGAATAATTTTCTCGGTCACATTCTCTCATAACTCTATTCATTGTGCACCGATTAAGTTCTTAACCTTCGTCGAACTGGTATTACCATATTAGCGTCGCCATACGAGGATTCCTTGCGTGCATATGTATTATGCGCCGATCCAGGGAGCCATGATCATGTCAATTTTACGATTTACAATATTTAGGTTAAGTTAAGTTAGGTTAGGTTAGGTTATGGTATTGCTTTTATTTTCTATAAATTATATACTGTTACTGTCTCGTACGCTATTGGCGAAAAATTGGAATAGTTTCTTACTTAATTATAATTAATTTTTTAATTAATAACTTAATTTTAATTATTAATTAATTCTAGATTTTACGAAAGAAAATCGTCTGCTTCATGTCCTAATTTAACTTTTTCTTTTCTTGGATTATATGAAATATGTTACTTTGAATTTTTGATCGTTCATGAATTGTTCATATCCATTTCAGGAAAAGTTATTCACTGTCCTTGATGCAATCAGGAAAATACAAAATTAATTATTATGGTTAACTTAGAAATAAATGTGTGATTTGAGGTTCAAATAATAACAATGTTATTAATAATGTTATTTATTTTATAATTATTTGAAGTAGATAATAATATTTAACTTTTTTTTTTTATACTGAAATATCACGTTTTAAGGACTGAGTGGAATGAGTGTTCGAAGTTTTAGTGCGTTTTTTTAATTTTTTTTTTTAAATATAACTTTATAATGACGTGAGACGGAGAAAATTTTAAATTACAAATTGTTCAGAATTTTATATTCTATTATTCCGTCGTAGGAAAAATTTCTAGACAAAATAGCATTTAAAAAATAATGTTGAAACTTTGGAAATTGTTTTTACTTTTTTCTAGATCGTTTCATGTATGTATAATCTATTTTATATTACACACATGCAAATATTCATTTAATTAAGATTAGGTGAATTTTCTTGCAATATAGTATTTTTCAAATACTCTCGTGAACCGGTAATGTAAAGAAAAGTGGAATAAAGCAGAAAATTAATGTTTCTCTTTAAACAAAAAATGCAAATGAAAAGATATTGCATGGCATAAATTTGAATTATAATTCGTCCAAGTATTTTGCAATTAATCACAGTTCCGTGAAGACGTTTTCTTGTACGTTCAGAATGCAAAAAATTTGAAGTGTAGGAGTTTCAATATAATGATGGCGTAAAACAGCTATCTTTTTTACTTGGACATTGAGTAACCATTAAGTTGGAACAAAGCATTGCATTCTAATAATTTTCAAGTCTCTTTCGTACTCGCAATGCGAGTAAAATCATACTTGTAAGATGGATACCAATTGCATATACAAACTCAATAGGATCGTTCAGATGGCGATCGTCTGAAAGATCCTGTTCGCGTTTGTGTATCCATCATATATAACATATGACGATGTTACCTGCATTGCCGTGTGAAAGAGGTCTCACATTGTATTTTAACGTTGTTTAAGCGACTCTTTATCTCAAATTGAAGCGTAAATATCAAACTTTTTTCGAAATGAGTGTTGGATAAAAGAAAATATTTTAGGCTGGAGTAAAATGGAACACTTATACGATCGTGCACAAACATGTTGTGTACAAATATCTCACCTCAAATTATCATCTTGGTTTTTCTCGTTATTATTATTCGTAATGACAAATGTTTGGATGTAAGTCGAACTGTTTCGAGAGCTGTGCATATTCGAGAGGTGTTATTTTTCTGTACATAGACATGTAAAGGTCATACGAAGGTCAACTTTGTTTCTTCAAATGGAATCATATGTTTTTTAATTTATCGTGCAGTGTCGACATTATCTGTAAAAAGTTAACCTATATGGATCTAAAAGTCATTAGTCTAGAAAATATTTTAATTTTGTAAAAGTTAGGCATTGTATGAAGGATAAATAAAAATCATGGTATTCGTTTCTTCGTGCTTTCTTTATCTTTCATACGATAAGTTTACACATTTCAAATTAAAATATCTCTTAAATGTATAATTTTTAGCTGCATCAAACAATGTATTAAAAAACATGTAATTCCATTTGATTTTTATAAATCTTTAATGTATAAAACTAAAAACATAAGAATATCTTCTTCATCAAAATCATTCAACTTCCAATCAAATATTTTTGATTACGAATAATAATTAAAATGATAATTTCAGATATTTTGTTTAAACAAAATGAAAGTGTTTTTTTTAATAGATATTTTCTGTTTCTTAAAGTCATTAGATCATTGGGTAATAATAATAATTATTTTTTATTTCAATTTCTAATAAAATTTAATCCTATAATTTTTGCTTTAATATTTCTAATATAATCGAGAATAGAAATTAAGTGGAAAAAATTACGATTTCTAACTAATATATTTTCTAATATTCGACATTAAAGAGTTTGAAGAAATGAATAAATTATTAATGTCTACTCGGTGAAAGGATATTGGAAAAATTATATGCTCAGAGATGGTAAAAAATTATCATGAAATATTTAATCAGGAAGCATTTAGGTAAGTGGCGGAAGTTGTCGATAAAATGCTTCAGTAATTAGAAAGATAATCGAGAATCAAACGTGATATACCTACTTTCCTTAAAGTTTATTTACATAAAATCCAATTGAATGAAAATTTTTCTATTATATATACTTTTAATTAAGTTTATTTTTTTAATTAAAAATATCACATAAAATATTATTAATTATCGAATTCTTTTTTTTAATTAATCTTTTGTGTCGTAAGTAACGTTCGATATTTTATTCAAAAAAATTTCATATTCAGAATACGATTTTCAAATGTTCCTCGAAATTTTAATGCATTGTTATAATAATTATTTATATAATTTATTTCATAAATAATACAATGATTCTTCGTATCGATATATTTTTATTAAACTAAATTTTAATTCAAATAGTGAGATTCACATTTTATAAATAACATAAATGAAATGAAAAGGAATCCTATTCGTTTCTAGAATTATAAATTGGATTGAAAATTAAAAAATAGAGCTGTTTTTGTATAGCTTTTTTTTTTAATATTTTTTTCGACTTTTCTTTTTCATCAAATGTTAAGTAACTTTTTTCGAATTTTTTTAATTCAAAAAATATTTTTGTATATTTATCAAAAATAATTGTTTTATTGATCCTTACTCGTTTTAATTTTCGATCGAATAAAAAGAAAAAGATTCTAGATTCTCTGGTCAATTTAAATATCTTATATGTAAATAATTAATATGTTGCTTTAAACACCAATTACAAGTATTCTAAACTTATTACATTTATCGGCAATTTGAATTGCTTTTTCTAAATTAAACTTAGCTTGAATTAAATAAAATAACGATCAATTACATTAAATTAATTAAAATTAATTTTATTTTTCAAACGAACAATCCAGTTTAAAATAAAAAATACAATTAAATAAATACAAAAATTCTGACATTTCAAAAAATAATAATATATTATTTTCAAAATTATATTTTTTACAATAATAGATATATGTTGGTTTTTGAAAAAAATTTACTATAATCATTCGATAATTTTCCAGATTCATCTCCGCAAAAGACAACAATTAAAAACTGGATATTATTAGTATGCTTGTAAACGCAGATCCGGAAGTAGTGACATTAAAGATTGCGGTCGCTTCCGTGCTGCTTATGTGAACATATTGCTCTATCTAATGCGTGACCTTTGTCATAAAGTAGAATATTGGAAAGTTTGCGCTTAGTGATTGTTATGCAATACTGTAAAACCGATGAATAAGAATTAAATTTAACGAAATAGAAATTTAACCTTCTGCTCGATCAGGTTTCGTTCTGTAATCTAATTTATCAAGGTCGTTGGTTAACAATATTCGAATGGTGACAATTCGAAAAAAATATGTGATTCAAGAAAAAAATATTTTCTAATATACAACGAAACAATTTTTTTTTTTTTTTTTTAATTAAATTAAATTTCAAATAAAAATTTCCTCAAATATTTCTTATACATGTAATAGTCATAAGATAGAAATTATCAAAGAATCTTTAAAAAATATATTTCATAATGTCACGAGTAATTATGAAATTAATAATCATCGAGTAATTAATATTACACTTGACTATGAGTAACTTTATAACAATTGAAATATACAGTTTTTATTTCGTTAAAAGGGGGGAAAGGGGCGATTCGAAACTAAAAGTAAAAATGAAAAGAATACTGATTGATGTTATCTTGCCTGGTGACACGTACGTAACAGAAGATAGCAATCAACGCTTACGCTAGCGAAAGTGTTAAATAATAGCAAACGACCACTCGTGTATATCGGCATGATATCCAGTTTCTCATGCAATAAATTTTCCATGTCCCCTATTCCATCTTTTTCACCTCGAGATATACCATTATTTTTATGTACATTGTTGCTCATACACAATGTTCAAATACCTGTACATTATATTGTATATACTTTTCCATTTAACTTATCAATTTAATTAGTTAATCTTTATCAATTTATAATTAATTAATTAATCTTATCAATTTAATTATTATATTAATTTTTTTTCATATTTTATTGTTATTAAAAAAAAACAAACAGCTTATTAAACAGCAAATAAGTGCAGGAAAATACGTAAAAGTACAGATAGAAGTATTCATATATAGTAAAGATTCGTTCAGGAATCAGATCAAGGAGCTCTTTTCCTTTTATTTTTTTTTTTTTTTTTTTTTACATAAATAAGGAAAATAAATAATAGAATCGTAACAATACATGACAATTAAATGTAACAATTTTAATATATCCTTGTACGTATTATTTAAAAATAAGAGATATGTATATTTCTGTAATATAATGTAATATAGTGAAATCTATATGTGAAATCTATATGTGAAATCTATATTGAGATATTTTAATGTTTGGAAGGATATTTATAACAAGGATACAAAATTTTGAATTTTGAATTTTGATACAGAAAAAAATTGTTGTTACTTGTATTTTTTATTGCTAGAATGTTCTAAATTGCTTTTTCAAAATATGCATTTCCAATTTGAAATTTTGATTTATAGTTGTTACGCAGTCGTATAATAAAATGTTTAAAATCATTTTCATTACAAATAAATCACTTAATTTTTTAATCGTATCGCTGTTGACAACAAAATATTTCTATTTCTACTTTAATTCTCATAGTTTTCTAAAATAAAAACAATCATTTCCCTTCGAGTCCCTTGTTAAATTACAATCAACGTTCTTAATAAGATTTTAATTTTTCTCCTCTTTCTTTAATTGATCCTTAATTGATAGGTAACCCACAAATATATGAAAACAAAATAATTAATTGCTAAGCACTTAATTCTCATTCGTGCTCTATTTTTATTATCTACATATTTTACACGATAAAAACCATCAATGATATTTATCACGCGAGATGTAAATAAAAGTTTAAGTATTTTTTAATATAACTCAAATCGAATCCAAAGTGTTGTAATCATCTACGTTCCAATAATAGCAGTCGAGAGAGAGAGTCGCCTTTGATGCGATTATATTATAAACCAGTACTTTCAAATATTATAAAAGTTACACAGATGCAAAAAGTGTTACAATATTTGCAACAGCGAAAAAAAAAATAAAAAAAGAAAAATTAACTTCGATCATTATTACCATTTAAAAATATTCGAATAAGGAGAATATTGAAAAGTTTTGTTCAGTTTGTTTTTCCCTTGTTTTTTTTTTTTTTTTACACGAGTTTTCATTGAGAGCCACTAATTTGTATTCTTCATGTCCGCCACTCTGTATACAATTTCGCCCCTATTATTTGCTCTCGTTTATCTGCACATTTCAAGAACATCGAATCATCACTTAAAAAAGAATACAAGTTTTACTAGCGCATTACCGTTGCACAGGGTTAAATCCGTCCTCAAATATTTTGGAAACACAGAAAAACGCGTGGACAATGCACGATTGTAATGCGTGTAAAATGAAGAAAATCGAAATTTTGTTTAAATTTTCGCGCCAAGTGTGAGATATACTTTACTAATACTAATACTTACCATGCGTCGGTAAGTATTATTTTGTTTATCGTAGGAAATAAATCGCGAGAAAGAAAAAAAAAAGAAAATAATTAGATAAACAAAAATGAAAAATTTTTATGTATATAGATGTAAGGCAACGAGCTATTTTCGTATAACGTAATGTTTGCCGATCGCTTGCGAATTTTTCTACTTCTTCTTTCGTCGATCTTAATCTTTTTCTTCTTTCGACGAAATTAATTTTAGCACGGCTGTATAGCTGCCACGGCAACGAGGGCACCGGAAACGTGTCGAACTAGAAATCTGTTCGATGGTATTCCGCTTTTGTACACTTCTTTTCGATTCACGATCGATTTCTTTAACTTAATATTTATTTATCCTTGTTTAAATTAACATATTATTCCGTAAATCAAAATTTTCTCTCAGTTCAAAAGAACTTGAAACATATGGACTTCTCGCAAAAATGAATACAATAATTATTTATTTGATCCTTATCTAGCAATATCTAGCTACTGTTTTACTTAAGATTAAAAATTTATTGTTTTTTCTTCGAAAGATTTTCAAATACCCCTGTTATTTATTACTTTTATTATCGATTTATATTTTAAGCTTGGAATTTTATTAGGAAATTATTAAAATCAGAAATTTAATTTTTACAATTTTGGCTGTTGACGTAAGAGCTAAACAAAGTTTAACAAATTATTTTATTATTACTTCTTAGTTTTAATTTGAAAATGGTATATAAATTTTTTTTTATCTAAAAAAATTTAATTCGCACAAATAATCCCATTTTTATATTTTGTGGTATAATCTTTAAAAGTGTTTAAACGTGATAAAAAATGAAGACTGATCGAAGAAGAATTCTTTGCCATTAGCCTTCTTAATTTCGATTGAAATAAAATCGAAAAGTTTTGTCCAAGGAAAGAATACAAAAGTGATTAAAAGGATTTTTTTTTTTTTATAAACAAACTAATAACTCTTCGCTTTCTACACACATTGAGAATGTTTTTATTTATTTTTATCGATGCCCATTTAGTATTAAACTCGTCGAGCAATGTACGGAGAGTTTGTTCCTAAAAATAATTTTTACACCTTTGCACCGACTCCTTTATAAATTAAAGCGTACACCGCTTTCGCTTTGCACAAGTGTCGAGAAGGAGGCAGTTTTGCAAGTTATTTCAATCGATTTTCGAGTCATACATGCGGCAAATAAGAGGGGTGGCTATTCTTGATATTACGAAGTTTGCGTTTTGTTTAAAATTTTAGTTTGAAGAAAATGTCAGGGTAACGCGTAAAAGAAAATTCAATCGGAAATACGGTTATTTCTTTTGGTTATTTTAATTCTAATCTAAATATTTTATATTTCCGTATGAATATTTATTCGTTCAGTGTATTGTATTATTTCTATATCAATTAAAATGTTAATTTTGCATATATTTATAAAATTAATAGAAATATTTTAATATTGTTATACGCGAGATGGTTATTAATATATCCATGGAAATAGAGAGTTGAATTTAGAGAAGCCAAAACGAACAAAGTAAAACGTTGATATGCAAAAATATCGATCGAACCTTATTCGTTAAGTCGTACGTAGCAAGATATGAAGGAGATCTTAATTGACAAACAAGCCTTAATCTACATTTTTATGTATCAACTTTTATGTTCGTTTTAATCTCTAGAATCGAACCTCCAAAGTGTCTACATATTAATACTTTGTGTCTTAATCAATGTGTAAATATATTCTTATTTATGCATAAAATGACTCTTCATTGCTATGTAAGTTTTAACATTTCATATTCATTTCAAAGAAATATGTACCGTTTAAGAAAAATTCTATATAGTAAATTTTATTATATTAAAGTTTCTGATTAATTCTTACAATTAAATATTATTCTTTTTTTTTTTTTTTTTTTTTTTACTATTGAATTGAAACGAAAAATCTGACCGAATTAAAAGAATAAAGTCGATTAAATTTTATATTTCTTTCTAACAATTCATAATCAAGAGAAACCAATATTGCTTTTCTTAAAATTGTACTTAAAATTTTACTATTCGATACACGTTTCGTTTTTACCAAAATCATTTCTTTTCTAACGTTCTTATTTAAAAAAATAATAATAATAATAAATTAGATTCTCCATAAAGTTTCTACTTTTAATTATTATTTGATGTTTTCTAATTTTATTTATTAATCTATTTAAAAAAATAAAAAAAACATATACAATTTATCTCTTCTCGTTTATCCTCGTTATCGTTCTCACATTCATTCATCGCTATTTCAATTTCACCACTTCACTATCATTCTCATATTCATTCATAACTATTTTTCACATTAGTTCATTTCTTCTTCAACTTTTATTCTTATCTCGAAAAATGAGAGGAAAAAAAAAAAGAAAAAAAACTGCTCGATATATATACATATATATATATATATATATAGGATACTTTAAAAAGAGAGAAAAAGAAGAAGAAGTTTGTTTGTTCCGATACGAAGAAACGGATAACGGAATTGAAATTGGAGAGGAAACATGGACAGATAAATAAAAAAACCGTGTTCGTTAGCTCGAATTATCCTCGACGCGATATTAGTTAATCGTAAATCGCGTGAGGTCGGTCGTTCGTTAATAGTATTGTATCCGGTTGCATTGATGTTGTAATATGACATTTAATTGACAACGACTCGGCCGACTCGACCGTCGTTTAAACTTCGTTTAAAGGAACGAAAGAGATCCATAGGTTACGAGGTCGATGCGAGATATCTTGACTGATTTGCCTCGTCCATTATTTACCATTAAAACCGATAATCACCAGCAAACCGAATGCTCTGTGTATACACTGTGATTCACGCGCGCTTAAACAACTCGCGATAAAATGTTATTGAACGATGGTGCGAGTAGAAATTTTTACAAGAATTTGTTTCTAACCCCGTTGGCGAAAAGTCGAAGGTTATCCGAAAGTCTAAAAGATAAAAATAATAAATGGAGCTAATTAAATTTTACTTTTTCACCCAATTCTTTTTCGTTGCTCGAATTTCTATTATCGAATTATTGTATTATTAATAAGTGTAACTCATCGAGGAACGTGAGTGATCGTATTTTTGAATTAAAAATTAAGTATAATTATATTTTCGGGGATTCTTGAACAATTTTATCGAATGAGAGGATAATAATATTTTTGTCGAATAGGAGGAAGTATTCGATGTCTTCTCGAGCAGTTTATCTCAGAGTGATTAAGTATATTTTTTTTTTTTTTTTTTTTTTCCGAAACGAGATTATATATATTATTTATCGTATTTTATTTTCCCGAGTATGCATATTTATACAAAAATCTTCGTACATTATTTTACAAGTATAGCCGAATAAACATGATAAATAATGTCTCTGAACTAAATTAAACTTGCGATACGCCAATTTGAGAGAGCTTTCTAGGAAAACTATATCGACAAACATTTTAATAGATCTATATAAAAAAATTCGAGACATTATCTTAGAGAATTTTTTCAAATTTTATTGATCCAAAAATCTATCTGATTGCAATGAAAGTTTATGCAAAGTATAGAAGTATAATGAAGATCTCTCGACGGTGAAATCGATTTTCGAAGCTTCTTAGATTTTTTTTTTACATTATTTTTCCATTATATTTTCAATATAATTTTATTTAGAAATATTTTAATTTACAATAAGATTAGATAGAACATTACATTTTAAAACACTTTAAATTTGAACATCATCTTTTTGTATCATCAGAAAATTATATTTTAAAAAACAAAAAAAAAAAAAGAAGATAATCAAATATTAAAGGATAATTTTACTTTCGTTTATTTATTTTTCAACGATATTTTATTTTACTATCACAATTAATTTTTCGTTTTCCTTTAGAAACAATAAAACGTTACGTTATAACACGTTGGAATTTCAAGTGGATAAAAGCAAACATTTTTTCCAAAAAAAAGAAAAAAAAATTGTATTATACCGTGAATTTAACCGGAATTGCAAAACTATCGAAAGCCGCCAAAATATATTGCTATTTCATACGAAGACCACGGAAGAAGAATTCAATAAGTCAATTTTTATTGATTTTCTATTTTTTCTGTCATCCAGATTTAATGAAAGAGTTATAATACATCGAGCACACTATACATCGAATACATCGAATACATCGAATACATCGAATACATCGAATATATTAAAAAAAATAATAAAATTCGATACGTTTTGAATTATTTTAATTGTAAATGTATTTCTATAAAAATTACATTTTTTTTCATTTATTAATTATACTTTCTTATAAATCTCTGTATTTTAAAGGAAGCAATTTTGTTCTTAAATTATAATTTACGAGTATTGGATTTTTCACGAAGAGGGTTCAGAAATTTTTGTCAAAAATTCTTTTTTTTTTTTTTTTTTTTTTTTTTTTTTTTCAAATTAAAGATTGGAGATACTTTCATTCGATTCGATATCTGGAATTATTATTGACGTTTCCAAGTGTAAATCATCTCCTTTTAGAATAAAAATTCCAACGTTTCGCAATAATTCATTATCACTGTATCTTTCGATCTGATGAAATGTGTTGCAAGCTTGCGAAACATCGAAATTTTTCTTTCAAAAGGATAACTTCGCTTGTTAAATATCATTAAAAATCATTAAAAAAGAAGGGCAATTTTGAATAGATTAAAAACATAAAATAAGCTCGTTTAAAATAGTGGTGAAATATTTATATATAATATGATAGATCAAATGATTTTTAAATCGTAGACTACGGATTAGTGCAAGTGATTTTTTAGGTTAAAATTCGATTTTTTAATTTAACATTATTTAATTTTATTATGAAAAATATAATAAAGATTTGAAAGTTGATAATTATTAGAAGTCTACAAATGATGATTTTACATAGATTAAAATTTGATTTGTTTCTTTGAAACATACTATACAAAATGTAATAGAAATAGTTATACAATTTTAATTAATTTTTCATTCACAATCAACTATTGGCATATCTTGACAATATTTTATCTTATTCTAAAATAAGAGTCCTCAAATTCAAATAAAAGTTTAATTATTGCAAAGTATGTGAATACTTTATAGTTTGAAGACAAAAATTATTATTATTATGTTAGTAAAAAAAATCTGGACATTTAAAATTAGATAATTAGTTATAAGTTATTAATAAAAGATATTAAAATCATATAATTATAGTTATAATTATTTAAGATAATCGAAACAATATTATCAATATTTAAATCTATACATTTTTTCCTTTGATATGTCACAATTTTTTATTTAGAATTATTTTGACAATTTTTCTAAGTTTAAAATAAAAAAAAATAATTAAAAAATCCTTCCTTCAAATAACATTTCAAATCAAATCATTTTATGTATAATTTAAATTTGCTCAAGTCTGAGAGCAACGTAACTGCAGATGATGAAAGACGATAGTTTTCGTATCAATTTAAAAAAATAAATAATAAATAAATAAAATTGAACGACTTTAAGTAGATAAAACTTAAAAAAAAAATCTTATTGTTTACATTTGAATTTGGAATATCGAACGAATTATGAATTATTGAACGAGTCTGTCTGAAGAATTGTACAACTGGACAAGGTTCGGCAATCCGTGGAAAACATCTGAATCGGCAGAAAAGACATTTACTACTCTTTCTGCTACGATAACGCATCGTATCGAAAAATTTTAACGAAGGGCATTCAAGATCTTAGATGGAATATTCCCCTCCCTTGCTCGATCTTGTTCCAACATGTGGCCATCGTTTCTTTCATTTCTTTCAAAATGCTCTAAACAGAATTTTCCTTCACAATAACGTAGAATTGAATACTCGAATACCTTGGCTCGGGCTAAAATGTAAAAACTACGAGATTTGATAGATAGATATGCGACAGGTATTACGAATTTATCGATCATCCTGTCAACTTTTTCATCATTATATCGCAATATATCCCCGACTATATTTCTATTCAAATCATCGTAATAAATAATTTTAAATTGTTATTATATGATTCTTAAAATAGTAATATTTTTGATACTTATTGTTTATACATATTTTATCTTTTTTTTACAACACAGTTACAATTTGTGATTCGATATCAGTTCCTCGAAAACGGAAATATAGATTCAAAGTCCTGTTTAGAAGGAACTCTTTGAAAGCTTTTCTATTCATTACATTTTATTCGTGTTCGAAAATTTGATTCGATGATTTTATTTATTTATCAAAAAAAAAAAAAGAAAAAAAATTCAATATCATATATTAAACTTTTTGTCCACTCGTCATTTTCGCATAAGATTCTGATGGAATAATTTGTTAAAATATAATGAATATTATTTACTAAAAAAAAAAAAATTCAATCAAATATATTAACGTTATTCACGTTATTTTGCGCTCCAGAATTTTTTAATAATCAATTAATTTACGTTTCTCGATTATCGAAAAAAAAATATTATACGGTATATTATATGATTGTGGATTAATTGTTTTTATACGAAATTTGATTTTTATGTATCGACGATGACGAGAAAATACAACTTTTAATACGTCAGCGTATTATAAATACGTTCTAGAAGCTAGAAACACGAAACATTGGAATGACATCTGACGCTGTCACATAATGCACAAGTTTAGTATCGATTTTCATTCATAACATATCCGATTTTAAATTTAGAAATTGCATAACGAGTTATTATAAACTTACTTCCTTCGAGTCTATTAGCGTAAAAAAAAAAAAAAAAAAAAAAAAAAAAAGAGAATGCGATTAAAGAGGTTTGATCATTTCTTGTTTTTTATCTTAGTTTCAAGATATTTATATTTTCACGAGTGTATATAGTGATAAACAACATTGAAAACACTGTTAGAAAACAAAAATATTAATCAGAGATGGATCGAAACCTGATTTTTTTTTAACTCTCCAAATTCGAGACTTTTCATTCCTCCTTTCGAGGAAGGAAAATTTATTGAGAACTAACGTCATAACAAAATTTTGATTTTTCAACATCGATCAATAACGCTCGTCTTTTTCACTTACGAAAAGTATTTTTCATTTGTTATTTTGATATTAACAAAATTAAGATAAGGCTATTGAAAAACTTAAACTTATATTATTGGATAAATAAATTTATGTAATATAACATTTTTGCATTATTTGTTATACGAATTGTAAATCAAATTCTTTATCTAGATTTTAAGAGATTTCGAATTATAAAAATAATTCACTCACCGAATCTAATTTCTCCTATTCTTTTCTTTTTTCTAATTAAATCAATCCATTTATGTTTCAATATTATTTATAATAATAAAAGGAGAATATTAACAATTGTAAATTTAGCCAAAACGAGAAAGATAATTTTCAGCTATAGATAGCGTGGCAATAAATTACACAACTTTACATCTTAAAAATTATTGCACAATTCTTACTTAACTATCTACTATCTACAGAATTGCAAAGATACACGACATGTTACGCATCGAATATACGTACAAGATAAACATTACAAAGAAAATTACGTTACATTGAAATAATTGGGGAAATAATTTACTTATAAGCGATTCGGTTGTTCATTATGCCCCTAATTAAACTAGTTCGAATAATTAATTTATCCTTAGAAATGAAAATTTATGTAACACGATTTCCGCGAATAATGTAATTAATCGCGTTACACGACTAAACTGGCTAATACATAGGCATGCGATACGTCTTCTATGTTAAATGCATCCATCGATCGATCAATCTTTGTCGTTTATTATTATATAAAAGTGTACTCCAATTTTTTTCTTCTTCTTCTTCTTTTTATATCGTGAAAAAATCGCGAAAGCAGAGAAAATCGTCATTCTCGAATCTTAGGAATGATCGTTTAAAGAATTAGTCAACTACGGTTGTCATGCTTGTCAAGATTACAAACTGAGATTTATAACACGATAATATCTCGTGTTAATTTGCTCAGTTGTCTCTCTGTCGGGACGTTTCTTCTTCTTCGAGATAATTTTTTTTCTTTTTCACCGTCTTAATTATTTTTTCAAAGGATATTTTCTGTCATTATCTAAAAAAAAGAAAAAAAAAATTTAAACAAAACAGAATCAATTAACGAATGATAATCGGCCAAGAAGGATTAAATTTTTTAATAATTTATCAGGTGAAATAATATGTGGTAAGGGAAACGTATTGCGAAGAATGAATTAATTAATTAAAACTTTTAGATATCGTTCAAGATATTTTCGGTTCGATATGTATTTTAAAAATATTGTTAGATATATGGTATACTTTAAACTGACTTAGACATTTCAAACGTTTTATTTTAAAATTAGTTTTTATAATTATTTTAAAAATAATTTTTATCTTTCGAAATGACAGAAATATTTCATACGAAATAAATTATTTGTTATTTGCTATTTGATCTTGTTATTTGAAAATGAATAATTTTTTTCAACATATAATATCAAAGATTTATTGCTTCTGATTAATAACTATCATACATATAATTATCATCATTATCACATTTATTGTTCAATTTTAAAAAATTATTTTAAGAATAACTTTTCCATTAAGAAATACATATATTATATATTTCCACATAATAAATTCTTCTTTCTAAAAATATTCACCTAATTGCTCAAATAAAGAATTTTGATTAAAATTTATTACTTATCGAATTAATAAATAGCAAATAATTATTTGAAATAATTACTTTTAAATTATCATCATTTGAGATAACAAATCTGATCTGAAACACACACTCTTACTCTCTGTGTTCGAATAATCGACGTTCTGTTCTAATCTTGAAAAAAACGAGCATTACCTGTGTTTTTTTTTTTTTTTTAAACGTATCGAGATATCGATACGAAATTTTTACAGCGAATTTCCCCGATTAAAAAAAGGAAATGGAATAGAGATAATCTAGGGATAAACGTTCGCTAACCGTAACAATTAAAACGATTTCGACGATACTTTGTACAGGCCGTTCTAAATACTGGCGGAGCGTGATCGTGAGCCGTAATACACAATTGGGTCATTCAATACCGAATTAGTCATTGGGTGTAATAATTCTTTCCACCGATTATGTATTCCCTGTTTTACAAATCTGGCCCAACGGTGATGCGCCTCAATCGAATTTCGCGTAATTATAATGCGATAGTACCTCGAGCATCCATCGTGGCATCCTAATTTGTAACTTGTTTAATTAAATTTGAGCATAATAATTAATGTCGCGTTCAATGCTGACACGTGTGCGCTTGTAATCGAGAAAATTATCTCGTCAAGCATTCTACAAAAATCCGCCATTTTTCCCCTATGATATATCCTATTCTATGTCGAATTAATATTTAAGAATAAAGAGAGAGAGAAAAAATAACGTTTCTTTATCTATCGAACGTTCGTTCGTTGAACAGTCGATAAATCATAAATTATGATTTTCTCATCGATCAAATCTCAAAATTTATCTTCAATCGATTTTCTTCTCGTTACAAAATTACTTATATTCGACGAAATTTTGAATTATAATTTCTTCGCAAACGGATCAAAGATTTCCCTCCCCAAAAATACTCGTTTCCTGTTCGATGGAACGAAATGTTTCCGATGCTTCCGACGCGAAAACGTGATACTTTGCCACGTAGAATATCAGGAACTTTGGTATCCGGATAATCAAAGGAAAGGTTAAAAATAAAACGCGGAAGCAACACTGCGAAAAAATTGGTACGCAAAGAAAAGGCAAAAAAAAAAAGAAAAGAAAAGAAAGAATTGTAGCGAGAGGATGATAGACAGAGAAAAATGAACTGTAAGAAGTGCAGAAAGAGAAAGAGAGAGAGAGAGAGAGAGAGAGAGTAGCGCGCAAATATATCGGGGCGGTGGTGCTGCGGCTGGGACGGCTAAAGCGCTCCTGCTTTCCACGTCGGCATCTATCGACCCACCCCTCGTGCTGGTGGCGGTAGCGATAGCGATGGCGGTGGTGGCGACGACGATGGAGCCTCCACCGCCCTGGAAACCTTCGTGCAGTACATCGATGGGCTACGAACTCTTGATACGAAACTCGTAGGCACTTCAGCATCTAAGTACAATTGAATCTTGATAACTCGAATCTTTAAGTGTAAGGCTTGTTAAAGATAAAACTCGTGTATTTTGTTCGTTCCACTTCAGATGCGGTTAATAAATGGAATAATTATTATAAATTTTTTAAATTATAAATTTGCGTTTTTTTAAAGATGTTTAGAGTCGAATCTTTGTTCATCTGTCTTTGGAATATGAATGATAATTATACGCAATAAATTCATTATTTTTTTGTTTAAATTGAGATATTTCTCTTTATTCGAAAATTTCTATGAGAAAAAATTTCCATAACTCGAAGAATTATAGACATGGGGAAGAGTTCTACTCTTGAGATTTCAAGATCAAGATTGCATGAGTAATATGGGTGATGCGATTTAACTCGTATAAATTCAGCAGTCATATTTGTGCGAATAATAATTATTTAATTAAACATCCAGGGGGACGAATTTCGATGATCTATATTTCGTCTATATCTCATAGTATTTTTCTTCTCGATAATTAAATATTGCAATTGCGGGTATTGCGTCTAATTGGTTCAACCGTATCTTCGTTTAAATTCATCGTAAAATCAAAGTATATGCATATAGACATGAATTATTAAATTGAGTGTTATTGTATGTAGTCTCCTGGGTGTAATATGTTCTAATCAACGGAGAATACGATCGTAGAAATTCAGTATACGAATACGTTACTACGATGGGTAATTTCGATGTCCATCTAATTAAAATCCTGATCGCGTTCATACGAATGCACCGTGCATCACTTGTGCCTTTATGTGATATTACGTATACAGTAAATTATTGATGCAGATGTGTATTTAAAAAGGAAAGGATGAATCGAAGGATTTGTAAATGAATAATAATAACAAATTTCATAATAAAAAATATGTACTTTTTCAAACTCAAATTAAAATTAATTATAATCAAATTCTTAGATTAAATTTGCTTTGAAACTATAATATTTCTAACTTTGTTTCTCTATTTTGATTAACCATTTTAATATGAATTGTGTTTATTATAAATTCTTGAATCATAAGATTGTTCTTTACCAGGTTATATTGATGTTTTTTGTATTTTCATTTTTTAAAATATATTTTCTATATTATTCATTAGGCAGTTTTACAATTAATTATTATTTATATTTTAATTTCTTATTCGTATCTATTAAATGTATCTGTAAATGATAAATAATCTTTCGAACAGAATGTATAAAATAACTAAGCAATAAATGATTGAGATAAAAAAATACGTCGCAAAATATTCAGAAAAAAATATTTAAGCAAATGGTTTCATTAATAAAACTTTTTGCATATATTTATTTTTCATAACGTGTGAACACTTATATCAAGGTAAATTCTACACGTGTATTTACACGATATCGACAGTTTTTTTTCCTATGTGTTGAATTTAAATAAGAAAGATTTACTCGAAAAATTTCAATTTATTATTAGCTCTTGAGACAAATGTACAATAATTTTTTATTTTATTATTTGTAATAAATAATATTTTTTTTATAAAATATTAGTTTGATATTATTAAAAATAGATAAAATATCTTAAGGTTATAAATTTTTCCTTTCTAAAGAACAATCAATCCATTCTGATAAAGAATGATACATTTTTCAAATATGATAAAATATTTATTTCAAAGATATCAATTTACGTATCATAATACTGTTAAAAGATAATTTAAAAATCACAAGTTAATAATTGAATGAATTCTATTAATTGTATATTGTAATAATTCCTAATGTTCATTTATATAATGAATTAAAATGAAAATATTTTCGTAAAAAAAATTGAAATATAATTTATATAGATCGACTTTCCATCGAATAACAGCATAAATATATTCAAACATATCATGTTTGCCATCATATAATATACTCACAAGCATGCATTTAAAGGTTAATGGAACAATCGAACTAGCATGCAACGTAATAAACAAGAAATTGCATATATAGTCTGATTATTACGATATCATTGGTGGTGGTGTCCATAGGTACTCGGGTACTCGAGTATCCGAACAAAATCAATAGTAGGTATGGTTGCACATATGTTGATTTGGGGTTAGGTTCGAACGCGACGCATACGCGCGTGGTCAGCGTAATTCCCAAGACGGAGCGCCGATTTTCATTGTTTTTTTCTCATCACTGGTTTCTTCTGAAATTCGATTAAAGCGAGAATGCCGGGATCGATGGTGACAGCGACGCGGAAAATATGTACAACGGAAGAACGTCGCTGCCCCGCCTACCGTTAGTTCGTTCGTTCATTCATTAACTTGTTTGCCCGGCTGGCTAGCATGTTTGCCCGCTCTCGCACTTACCGACCGTTCTTCCCTGACTCTTTTCCTTATTCTCTTTTTCTTTTTCTCACACGTATTGTCTCGCTTATTTGTCATTGCTCATAGTCTCGATTCTTTGCGAAGTTGCACTATTACGGTGTCTCCATCGCAGTTTCATCGCCACTCTTCCCGAGTTCGGTTTTAAGTCAATTAAAAGAGAAATACAGTATGTAACTTGATCCCTCGATAATAGACGCATGTTGAAATCACATCGTTTATAGTATTTATGCTTGAGCTCAAGAATTGTTATTTCTTTCATTGATTCTTGAATTTAGTCAAGTTATTGATATCATGAAGACAGTACAAATCTTTGAATTTCCAAAAATACTCAGATTTTCAATTTTTTTTTGTTTTTCATTAGCTATCATTCTTTATAATTAGCATACAAAAAAAATGAAATTAGAATTTCGAGTTTCTTATGTATACTTTACATGTTTTATATATTCGCGATTAGTTTTATCTAAAATTATGTACTAATGAGAAAAATAAATAAATGTTCTGGGAATTACCAGTGTTATCATTTTTGATTCTTTAATGAGAATAAGTCTGAATGAGATAAAAACATCCGACTTTTTTGACATGGTATATAAAAAATAAACTTCAGCCGAAGTTGAAGAAAATAGTAAGGATGACTTTACATTTTTACTATGAAGAATATTATTGTATATATGATTATCACACTTTGCACAACCCTTAAATATTCTTTTTATTCTTCTTGTTTCTTTTCATTTTTCTCTACTTTCTTTAACTGCTTGCTCCATTTATTCAATCGTTAGTCTTTCTCGGTTTGTTTTGCCATTTTCGTGTTGCTCTTTCGTGCATAGGGGAAAAGTGTGAAGTATTTGTTCGAGAGATCCCGCGCTGATTATTTTACCGGCTGTCTGCAATAGCATAATAATAAATGATAGGATATGTTATTTAGGATAATTTCTTTTTTCTCTTTCTTATGAAAATTTCTTGTAATAAATGTTAAATGAAACCTTAATGATAAAAAAATTTTTTAAATAATTCTTTTATGCGTATTATAATTTTATCGATGTTTGATTGTAATATCGTATAAAGTAAACACGAACTTTCATACAAATAATATTGTCTAAATTAATAATAAAAGTAGTAATATATTAAATTATTAAATTATTTTTATTTCAATTGTAAAACATTACATACAGTTTATATGAAATTTAAAAATATTATCACTTAAAAATGTTAATTGTATATAATTTCCTAGAAATCTTGAATTTTTCACATTTTCACATTATATTTATCGCAAACGTTTCTTCAATATCTTATTGATCCATTACAAAACTGATGATTTCTTCCTTATCTCAAAATGTTGGATAATTCCTTATTTCAAAATTTCGGATCAAAAATTTTCAAACATATCATTCCATTATATATAGATTTTCCAAAGAGATATTTATATTTCGAGAATCTGATATTCGCATTTATTAGAAGGCTGAAAGGTCGGGCAAACTTCCTTTCTCATATCTCGTTCGCATGAGTCATTCGATGCATTCTCTCTGTCTTTCTTCCCCTCATCCTTTCATGATGTGTCCTTTATTTTTAAACCAGCTCGAGGCTCGTGCAGCCCTGTCTTTCATAGCAATTTACCATGCTACTTCGTACCGTCGGACTCGCAATTCTTCGACATTCATCGACCGTAAAGTCAACGTACATACATCGAGGAACCAACTTCTTCCTTCCACTTACAATTTTCGATATATATACGGGATAAAAATTGTTTTGAAAATTTTTCTGAATCGAGCTATTTGAGCGAGAATAATTCATAGATCGCGCGAAGAAAATTTTATCGTCGTTCATTTCGTTTGTTGCAAGTGTATATTTGTTAGAAATTTTATCGAACGTTTATTGATATTTTTAGAACAAATAGATGTAAGTAAATTACGTTAACATATTCATATGATTCTTTTTTACATAAAATTTTCGGCAAGAATTTTTCTCTTATGTTTTCCATTACATTTTGCATAATCGAACAAAGTGTTAACCAAAATGCTATTTTTGGAATTTTTATTTTAATTATGTAATAAATCTATATTTGCGTTAATTTTAAGTTGAAAAATTCGATAGTTGGAAATCTATAAATAATTTTATTTATAATTAAAAACGATAATAAATATTAAAAGTTATTATACTTTTTTCATCAATTTAACAAGTTAATTATTTCTAAAAGTTGTAAAAAATTATTTGGTATTCACTAATGCGTATAAAACTTTTAAATTGATTAACGATCCATTTTTTATTTTAATTCTTTTTGCTAATCATTTTTATTAGAAATTTAAAGAAAAATTTGTTTTTACTGAATGAATTTTAATATTTTCAATTTTGTTACCGCTTTCATAACATTAAATAGATATCAAATCGATGTATCAAAAGAGATTAATTTACAAATTTGTCGAACGTAATTATTATTTAAAAAAATGAAAAAAATATTACTTATGTTTCAACTGATTATATCATGTATCAAATATCTACTTGTTAGCGGTTTGCATTATATGTATGTCCTTATGACTAATAATCTATTCATTAGAATGGTATGCTATTGGGCAATACGTACAATTTCTACATACATATTTCGTAATTATAACGATATACAATTCGTGAAACTAAATTCGATGACTTTATTGATATACGCAGCAAAATATATACCTATATCATAATAATGTATCTATAAAATAATTATATACAAATTTTAGAATTTTCTCTCTGTCTCTCTCTTTTTCAATATTTAAAAATGATAATTAATAAATGAATACTTTTGAAAGATTAAATAATTTTATATTAAACATCAATAATTAATATTTTTTCTAAATAGTAAAGTATAAAAAATTAAAATTATAAAAAATAATAATTTTGATACACAATTATTGTATCTATTTTTTATTTGAATGTAAATAAAATAAATTGATTATTATTATTAATCGAGAAATATTATAAAATATATAATATTTAATATTTAATATTATAAATATATAGTAGTTTACACCAGATACAATTTTGCATTTAGTTGAGATGTAATATAGATTAAAAAAATTAGAAATATGTATAAATTGAATTGTTGAAATTTTTTAAATGTTATATAATAATCACGAATTAGTTCAAGCTGCATAACAATATCTATATATGTATATGTATAAAATTAGCTTATTTTCTTACAAAAACAAAATTAATTACTGTTTTGCTTTAATTTAAAAGCTAATCAATAATTATTGTAACTGGATTTAATACCACCACTAAAATATCAATGATTCCAATATTCCAATGCAATAATATAATAATAAATAAACAAAATAAAATAAAATTTAATACTGTAGCTTAACCTAATTTTTTAATAAATCAAAAAATAAATTTTCACTCCGAATTTTTTAATTTACACTGATCTTTTATTTTTATTAAAAAATATTTCAAACATTTAATTTAACAAACGAACATATAATGTAATATTACATTTAATTTTATTATATTAGTGTTCCTAGAATTTTTTCAGATTTCTTGAAATGTTAAAACAATAAAAGAATTTAAATTTAGATATATAAAAGACCGAGGGTTACAGAAATAGAACCTATAAATACGTAACTTCCGAGTTGTACAGCATTCTGAAAGGAACTTTAAACTATAACTTACTATATCGTATAGAAAATTTTTTTACTTTTAAATCTTACCTTTAAATTTTTTTTTCTTTTTTTGCCTTTTATTATAATAGTCGATAATTAGAAACGAAATATATTGATTTTGAATCTAAATATTCATTGATTTAAAAATTATATGTATTTTAAATTTGGTATTTTTTATTGTAATAAATTAAATTAAACTAAATTAACTAAATTAAATTAAATTAAATTAAAGTTATATTGTCAACGTCACACTTTTGCAAAGAATTGGATTAGAAAGTTATTTTCACGATAATCGAATATGTGAATATTTATTGCGTCACTTTTGTCGTCAAAATGATCGATCTGATGACATCATTAACCCAATTTCTTTTATTATATTTTTTTTTTCAATTTTCAACGAATAAAAATTAAATATACCGATTAAGTTAGGTTAAGTTAGATAACTTCTGAATTATTATATTTCATTCACGCACTATGCAAAAAAAATTCAAAAGAAAAAGATATTTTAAAAAGAAAATCTGAACTTCAATACGAATATATCTAATATCTAAAGGCAGATATGAAATTTTCGTTTAATAGGTGTGTTAACAATTCGAACAATTCATCCGACGCGCGACGAGAGATAGGTGCCTAAATAAACCTCTTAAATCGAGGGATGTCATTCACACCGTTGTACAAACTACTCGTGCCCTTCGTTGCGCACGACAGTCAGCCAACGATGAAGAAGGGCATGTTGGTAAGAGCGAATCGCCTTTTCCGGAGCGCGGACAAAAGACGGCGGCTTTAGTGTGCGAGGCTCGCTAAAGAGAACGCGAGAGAGAAGTTGTTGGCCGGTATCCGAAAGAGAGAGAGAGAGAGAAATCCATACGCGGTGGCTGCAAGATAGCACGCAGTAGTGTTGGCCGCTCGCCCGTTTTCATTCATGATTTCGCGAGGGCGATGCTGGCGCCGTTGCTCCCCCGTGTGTACCACCTGCGCGTCCTCCTTTGTCGCCACTGCCGCCACTACTACCGCTACCGTTAAGCCACCCCACCTTTTGCCCCGTTTCCAGTGTTGCCGCCCCACCACGCTCAGGGACGTACACATCCGCGCGCAAGTGTTATTGTTCCTTATAGGGAGAACGGGTAAGAGCCCTAAAGCTAAAAGGTACAATTAGAATCGAGCGCGTGACCCGGCTCTCCGCTGTCTAATTCTCTTAGAGCTGGATCGATTTCGGTTTTCTTTTCCTTCCTCCATTTTTTTTCTTTTTATTTTTCTTAAGGTTTCATTTTTCTCTTTTTTCTCCTTTTGATTTCTCTTTCTTAATTTCAACATTTTCGCTGCCACGAATTCATATATTTATGCGGCAAGTAGGAATTCTTCATGACGAATATTGTTGATTTATCGAATATTATTGATTTTTGTGAAATTTTTCTTGTACCACAAAACTAACTATATATTAAAGATTTTTACTTCTTTTTTATGTTTTTTTCATGTTGTGTAAAATTAATCGAAGTAATTTCTTTAAAGAAGAACATGTTCTTGTTACTTATATTTTATATTATTTCTTGATTTGAAGTTGGAATTTTACGAATTGTTTATTGAATCGAAGTTACAATTTCCAAATATGATTTAATAAATTGCAAATAAGGATTCATAAATTTCAAGTGAACATAGTAAAAAAAAAAAAACACTGTTTTTTTCGGATTTCAAAGTATTGATTTTTTAAGATTTAATTAAAATTGATTAATTCGAAATACTTGATAGTGAAATTAAAAAAATGTTTCTAGAAAGTTAAATAAATAGGTACAACTTATTGTTGGAGAAAGGAATAAAGTGAAGTAAGAAAAGTAGGAATATGAGAATAACTTTCTTACTTGTGATAAGAATGATAAAAGGAATTTTATGGATTATCAAATTGAACAGTTCACTTATGGTTGATTAAATACCTCGAGTAGTTCATTGCGGAAAAAATTAATTTGCACACTTCCGAGCGTATGATCCGATAAGGGTCGAATTAATCGACTTGCAACCTATTTAATGTCGGCGTTATTATTAGCAATAAAGAAGGAAAGAAATGATACTAGTTGTGACAAAAAATAGTATTAGTTTATAATGGTTTATTATTTGATTATCAAATTCATTGCGAAATTCAAGAATCATAACACCGAAAATTTGTCTCGTAAAATTTATATTAATTAATTTTCAAAATTCTCATGGAATTTTTAAGATATGTTTTTTTTGTTTTATGAGAATTTGTCATTTCGCATATATTTATTAAAGTATTTATATTATTATATAATAATTATATTTATATTCTCTTTAATATACTATATCGTTAAATAATCGCTATGAGAACGTTGCTTGAAGAAAAAATGCACAAAAAGATAAATACAAATTTTTTTTATTATTTTTTTAATTTAATTTTGTATTAAATTTTATAACATTTAAAAATAATTTTGTCAAATTGAATTGTGAAAAATACTAATAATGTTTACGTATTTAATTACAATTTATTAAAAAATTTATTTACGCATGCATCATTTTGCATAAAAAAATAAGTTGAATATATATATAATATTTTGAAAGTTTTAATTAGAATTATAAACATGAAATACAGTTATATGTTGCTATAATTAGAAAAATAATTCAATTTTTAATTGCAATTATATAAATCTATTAAATTTCATAATTTGAGAAAAGAAAGATGAAAGAGGATGAAGAAAAGGATGGTATAGTTCTTGTAGTACGTTCCTTGGTGTCGTTTCCCATTTCAGGTTGGTGGCTTCGTTTTTCGTCGTAGATGTTCGTATCCTTCCGTTGCGATCCGGAAAAGCACGAGGCGTGCGTCGGGCGCTGTACGGAAATTGTCGAACGAAAGATATGGAGGTCGGTGGAGGTCGGCCAATTCTAGCACGCTCCAACGTCGATTCGGTTTTCAATACGTTATTGCCTCGAAATCATTTTCGCCCGGCTTTTCAGTCCACGTGTTCTTACAAGAACTCTGCTTGTTTTTACGAACCAAGCAACGGATCATTCAAATGCAAATATTAATATGCAATCCAACGAACCATGTTACGCAATCGTTAATAACTCGTAATGTTTGTAGACGGTTCGAGCGTATTGTATTAACAATACGATAATGTAATACGATATTTGTCATTGGAACGGCTTCAATATAGAAATATGCCGGTTCAATATTATCTATTTTTCAGTTGTTTCTTTTTCTGAGTCCAAGATAGAGACGGAAACGAATTAATTGGATCGGTGTATTAATTATCGAATGCAAAACGCTTTGTTACAATTGCTACTTTCTCCCGTTCTTTGATCGAAAAAGTACCAATGATATTTGAAATTATTAGTTTCTGATTTAATGCGGTTTATACGGTGCAATTGACAAGGTATAAGCAAATGGATAATTAAATTTACGTGTTAATGCCTTTTAAAATTACGTCTTAAATGCCATTTATATACGTATGAGTATGTTGATTTAACTACTATCGTTGGTCTATTGAAATTGACGACCTTTACAATCAGTTACTCATATTATTCTTTTGTCTACATAAATAATGAATTCAATATAATAGATTCAAAAAAAATGTAATTAATTTTAACCATTAATTAATATCATTCAATCATAATCTATAAAAATTTATTAAATTATTTAATTCTAGTACTTTATTTTAATTGATATATTTTATTTTGTTTTATATTAATTATAGTAAGAATATAGTAAGAATACACTGAATAATTTACGTGAACTACAATTTCTAGAACAATTATTATACTACAATATTTTTTTAGAAACAAAAATTTTTGTAAAAATTTTATAAAATATAATTTATATAAATATTTAATTATAATTCTTAATGCATCATATTAAATAGATAAAATACATGATTAAATTATGATAATTATTTCAAAGTATGATGTGAAAAAATAATTAAAGTGAAATCTTTTTTTATAATAAATAAAAAATATTGTTATATTTCTAACACTATATATAATATTTAGTAAATTATTTGAATATTTATATATTTCATAATATATTAATATATTATGAAATATATAATAAGTTTTTTAATTTTTATTTATTAATCTTATTTGTTATATCTGATGCAATACATTTTATTAATTTTTATGAGTAAAATTAGAAAAATACATATAAAAAGAAATTCGTGAATCATCGATATAAAATCAAACTATTGCAAATAAACAAAAGCATAAAATGGCAGGTCTATAAGTATATTTTACGTTATATGTGTAATAATAAAACATTATTGTCCATATAATATAACAAAATTATTTTTGCACATGTAACAAAAAACAGGAATATTTTATTTTATAACTTTATCAAAACTATAATATTAATTATAATTAAATGTAAACTAATTTGAGAAATATATTTAATGAGAAATGTTCCATCATATCTTTATCTTATAGATTATCATATAATAGTGCAATTTCATCGAGTTAAATTAAAATCACGTAAATTTAAAATAAATAATAAAAAACATCAATTAGCTAGATAATAATTGACTCGTTAATAATTAACGAATTTTGTTACAGGTACTGGTGAATCCGGCAAATCCACCTTTATTAAACAGATGAGAATCATCCACGGGTCTGGTTACTCGGATGATGACAAGAGGGGGTTCATCAAACTCGTATACCAAAACATTTTCATGGCCATGCAGTCCATGATCCGAGCGATGGACCTCCTCAAGATCCAGTACACCGAATCTTCGAATATAGTGAGTATTTTTAACGATGACCCTGGCTCCCTTTTTTTTTTTGCCGTGTTTAATTATGGTACTGGAGTGCAACGTGTGTGTTCTTCCCATCCGATCGTAGGAAAAAGCAGAACTTGTGCGAAGCGTGGACTTCGAAACGGTTACAACGTTTGAAAGCCCATACGTAGAGGCAATTAAAGATTTATGGGCAGATGGTGGTATCCAGGAGTGTTATGACCGCAGGCGAGAATATCAGCTCACAGATTCCGCTAAATAGTAAGTATTGTGCATTTCTTCGTATCTTCGTTATAACTCATCATATTATTTTGTCCTGAGGAGAGTGTATCTCTTTTTTTTCATCTCATACTATTCGATGCCATCGTTCAATTAATAATTTCTCACAAATGCACAGCTAAACCAATTCTCAAACGCGATTACGCCAAGAAGAGTACAGGTTTGATGCGAGACAATACAATTAAGTACGAGTATATAATTGCATAAAATTAAATTGTTTCTTTTAAAAATTTTATTAAAAATATTTGTTCGAGTTGCTTCTTGATAAATTTCTATTAAGTAAATTAACAATTCTCGATCCATCATAGGTACTTCTGTAAGTGTATTATATGATTTTGCTTTACTTGATATTTGTCCACCAAGCGATTATGATTTGAGAATGCTCGATTTCTCGCCGTACCAGGTATTGAGAGCATAATGTTTCAGTTACCTATTGGAGATAGATCGAGTCGCAGCACCAGACTACCTCCCAACAGAACAGGACATTCTTCGCGTGAGAGTACCCACTACTGGTATAATTGAATATCCCTTTGACTTGGAAGAAATTCGATTTAGGTATGTCTCGCCATGCAAAGAAAGGAAGACGCTGCCTGTGCCTGTGATTTACTACTTATACTACATTGGACTCTTTCTGCATCGTGGCTGCATGCGTTGTGACTCATCGATTTCACATTTGTACATTGAAATCCATCATTTGTTACGTTTTCTTTCCCTTTGTCGGTGATGTTTCGCGAGTTCTATTGATCCCTTTGGTTTTATGACTTATCTTAACCTTAAAAATCAAATTTAAACTTCTTTCTCAAACTTTTGTATTTGTAATTGGAATAAAATATTTATACATTATGTATTTTTATTATTTACAAGAAGTTTTGTTTTCTTCTTGAAATAAAGAATACATGTTCTTCTCTCCATTTCATGATAGGAATAATGCGGAAAATAATGTAAATTGTCCCGTTATCGGTTGGATGTCATAAAACTGTAAGAATAAATCAATGAACTTTGCAATATTCGAAAATTCTTACAGGCAGGGACAACAAGAGCATGTGTGAGCTGTTTTGCGATATCCCTCTCCTCATAATCACCTTTAATACATGCATGGCATGCACTATCAGACTGTGGCTTCGTTTATTTTGCAGTTATCTTAGTGACCTAGACCGTATTGAAAAGCCTGACTTCCTTCCTACTGAACAAGACATTCTTCGGGCTCGAGCTCCTACTACTGGCATTATAGAATATCCGTTTGATCTGGACTCCATCATATTTAGGTACTAACACACATTATTTGAAACTTCACTATACGTTTAGAAGTATGTATACTTTACTAATTTAATATTACACTAACTTGGAGTATGTGGATCAGTATGAAAAATATCTGTGTGTTTTTAAAAAAATAGAAACTTTGGTTTATTTTATTCGTATTATCTTGTATACATATATATATTTTTTTAATATATTGTCATAAAACCGCTTCTTTTTGTTAATTATTTTTTCGATCGTATATTTTTTAAGTTATTACTGTAATCCATTGACTGTAACAGTATTGACATCTTCTTGTACGTATTAATACATAAATACGTACAAAAATTATTACATATTATTATAAAAGATATTCAGAATATTTTAGATCTACTAAGGTAATTAAAATAACAGTAGAAAATAATTATAATAATAACATATAATAATAGTAACATATAATAATAGTAGTAGATATAAATAATAATATTTGTATCTTAGAATACGTTTACAAGGTGAGTAATTATAAAAATATATTTTTTTAAAAGAATAAAATTATGTTTTCTTAATATATATTATATCGATTTTTTCTTTTTTCTTTTCTTTTTCAATTTTTACCTTTCATTTGCTTGAAACAGCTTATTGTTTGCATGTTTTTTCATGCAATTTATGTTTACAAAGTATATTTTTGTAAATATTTTAATTAATAATTATATCAATAATATTAATTATGGTATTTGAAAATAGAATTTATAAATTGTACTTAATAATTGATAAAAATAAAAATAGAATTTATTTTTATTAATATGTAGTAATATATATATTGATAGGATAAGTTAAATTTTGAATAATATTATAAAAATAATGTTTATTTTACAGGATGGTAGACGTCGGTGGACAGAGATCAGAAAGAAGGAAGTGGATTCATTGTTTCGAAAATGTTACTTCTATTATCTTTTTAGTAGCTTTAAGTGAATATGATCAAATTTTGTTTGAGTCAGAAAATGAGGTAAATATTACTATTAAAAAAATTTTTTTTTCTATAGACAATGAAGAATTTAGAAATTAGAAATTATTAATATAATATAAATTATTATTATTATTATTTTTCAGAATCGAATGGAAGAAAGTAAGGCATTGTTCAAAACAATTATTACATATCCTTGGTTCCAACAGTCCTCTGTTATTCTTTTCCTAAATAAGAAAGATTTACTCGAAGAGAAGATTATGTATTCTCACCTTGTTGACTATTTCCCGGAATATAATGGTAGGTATATAACATTAATGTTTTTTTTTTGAAAATCATTAATAATTTAGATTTATGAATAAACTGTGGATATTTATGAAAAATATCCAAAAAATATCCAAAATCTAGAGAATGCTTATAATATAAAAAATTATAAAATATTTAAAATAATATAAATTAAAAATAGAAAATATCTAAAATATTTTTCTTATATCTTATAAATATATTTAATATTTAATAAAACAGATATTTATTTATTTTTATTTAATGAAACAAATATTTATTTTAATATTGTAATTCTATTCACAATTCACAAAAATTTAAATTTGCATAAACATCCGCGATCTATTTATGAAATACTATGTATCACTCGTAAATAAAAATTTATTAGTTGATTCAGAAAATTTTTAATAGAAAATGTTATACAAATATATTTCAAAACTTAATTATTAATGAAAATTGCTAGTTTTCACGTATTTTTTTATATTATGCAAATAAATATTATCTTATGCATCGATATAAATAATCATCAAAAAAGTTGCATAACTAATTACAGTTAATATATTTGCATTTTATACAAATAAAATTTATAAATTTACATATACAAATTAAACTAACGAAAATTAAAACAGTTATATTATTATATATAATAATATAATAATAGTATAATAGTATAATAATTATATAATAAATATATTATTATACATAGTATAATAATATACAAAGTATTATATTATTATATATAAAATATCTTTAATTATTTTTATGATCATAAATTTTACGTCATATTCTATTAATAATTCAAAAAATGTAATCATTTTTTGATACAAATTAAAAAAATTAGATAATTATAAGTCAAATAATATTAAAGATATTAGTAATATTTATTAATACTTTATAATATTATTTTTTGAATAAATCTCGGAAAAATGAACATAACTTGAGGAACTTATATTGAAAAATTTTTTGTAATTGTAAATAAAAAAAAATTTTTTCATATTTAATTTTTAAAAACAATTTAAATCTTGAATTATTTTTTTGTTTCAAAAAATTTGTTTGATCTAAATTTTCCTAAATAAAATAAAAAATAAAAATTTATTAAGAATATGGAGAAATTAGGGAGTAAAATATTATTAATAAAATATTTTATAAAATATATTTTTTCTTGAATATTATGTTTATACTATATAATATTTTCTGTACAAAAACATTTCTAATCAACTAATAAAGTTTTTCTTACTTATAATAATATTTCTTATATATATATATTTGTGCATTTAGATAAAAAAATATTTATTAAATATATTTTTTTACATTTTTATGAATTAATTCAATATTGTAATTTATATTTGTTAAAAGCGATGAAAATGACTTTTTATTCAATACTCATTATAAAATAATACAGAACTATAAAAGGTATCTATATCCCTTTAAATATTACAAAATATTAAATGAAAAACACCTTAGGATGAATTGTCAATAAATGTTTAGAGGATCAGATTTATAATTATTTCATATTGCTTTGGAATATATTATTCAATTGATTGTTAGTAAATGAATAAGTTTTATGGTATAGGCCCTAAACAGCAAGCTGTACCAGCCAGGGAATTCATCTTACAGGTGTATCTTAGTTCGAATCCTGATCCTGACCGCATGTGCTACTCTCACTTCACGTGTGCGACAGGTCGGTTTAAGTATAACGCATCCTGGCAAAAATTGTAGATGTTTTGTAGACAATTTTCTACATCGAGCCAGTAACTATAAATTATAAAATCGTAACTGTATTCTTAAAGCTTAACCCTTTCCATATTATAGAACAGCTATTTTTCATATTTCAATATTATTCATTTTATCAATAATAAATAATACAACTTTTTAGAAGCATATAAAAACAAAATTTATATAAATAAATCATTAGATTTAATTTTTCCTTTAGGTAAATTTATTTATTTTATAATTAATTATCTAAGCATTTTATATAAACATTCTTTAATTTTTTATCAAAAGTATATAATTAAGATATTATGTAATATACTATTACATTATATTATAAGCTGCAAAATGAAAACATATATTAAACTTACATAAGACATTTATCTGATTGGTAAAACTTTTAAAAGGTTTCTTTGAAAGTTAATAAGATAGAATTAATTAAATAATTTATTCTTCCTATTTATTGAATTTAAATTTAAATTAGTTCAGTAAAAAAGATAAAATGAATTTAATAATAGTTTTATATTTGAAAAGATTTATTTTTTTATTTTTATATGAAAACATAATTTTTAATTTCTATATTTTTTTTTTAAATCTTTAATTATATTTTTAAGTTATTTATATATTATATTTTATATGTTTTTTTAAAATAAATATTTTATTGTAGATAGTATAAATCTTGTAATTTTGTCATTAATACTAATTATTTGAATTGATTTTATTCTAATGCTAAAGTAATAATAATATCCTACTGATAATTTAATTGGGAGAAAATGATAATAATATATTTTTGAATAAAAATAGAAGTAAATTCAATTCGTATGCTTGCTTATATATTTCACAGGCCCACAAAGAGATGCCATACCTGCTAGAGAATTCATTTTACAGATGTTTGTCGACTTGAATCCTGATATTGAGAAGATTATATATTCACATTTTACGTGTGCCACAGGTAGGCTGCTAGTAGTTGATAATATTCATTTATTTTTGCTTTCTAATGTTGTGTAAGATAATTTGCATGTTGCCTATATTCTTCAGCATATATCAGGTGCGTAATTTTTATTCTAATATTTATTTATTACAAGAAAATCAATCTAATTTATAGTGTGTAATATAAGGAATTGATAAAATTTTTAAATTTTTTATTATTAATTTGTAAGAATTATATTTTGTGAATATATATTATTTAACGACAATAATGTAAATATTTATTTTCAAAATCAGATTGATTTTCTATATTTAAAATTAATAGTTATAACAATATGTGATTTATTTATTGCATGCTGCATTTATGGGATTATACATCAGACACGGAAAACATCAAGCTTGTATTTTGTGCTGTTAAAGATACAATTATGCAAACTGCACTTAAAGAATTCAACCTTGCTTAATGTGATTATGAACAATTTTTGCATTTATGTATAAAATTTGTTTCTTTTATTGAAAATATATACGTAGATTTTTTACGAAATGATTGTATTTGACTAAGTATTGGTAAATCAAAACTGAAAATAGAGTAATATTTTCTGTGTAGTAAAATTTTAAAACTGCCAGTCTGTTTCCCATATAATATTACTCATACATAAATCATTTTATTATTCAATTATAATTAAAAAAATGAAATGCAATGAAAAATATATTTACATATAAATAATATAATCGTATATAAATATATTCGTAAATAAATAAAAGAATATTTTATATATTTATTAATATTATCAAATTTATTAATATAAATCAAGTAAAGTTTTAGTAATTAAACTATTATATTATTTCAGTAAAAAGAAAGTATTTTTATTTATTTAATAAAAAAATTTAAAAGAATTTTAAAATATTAATATTTTAATTATGTAGAACATTATATAGAAACAACAATTTTTTAACAAATTAATTTTAATTTATAATTGTTACTTTTAATATCATTGGAAGAAATATAATGCTCTGTACAAAATTTTAATGCTTGGATTATATGAATCATATTTACTTGCATGATTATAATTTGAATGTTTGCTTATAATTTTTTTTTAAATTTAATTAAAAAGCAAATTTAATTAACATCAAATTTATTTTACTCTGAAAAATACTAATAATTTTATGAATTCTTTTAATAATAATTTAATTTATTAATTTGTTTATAACAAAAGATAATTAAGTGTATACAATAATAATATATTTGTGGAAGTGTATAAGCTACTTTGTTCTTTAATGGCATATGATAACTATTGCATTACATATAACTTTCTTTTATATATACTTTTATAAAATCTCTGTAATTAATTATAATTTCTATAATTTGTTATGTTCAATTAATCATTATGATATTGATAAACATTGTTATAAATTTATGTGCTTCAGTTATTTAATTTAAATATATCACTATACAATATAACTATTTCATTTAATGTAAAATTTAATAAATGATTCTTATAATATGAATTATATTATATTATATACTTTTTTATACATTAAAAAAAATTGCATGTGCATGTCTATCAACATCAGCTTATTATTAATTTAAAGGTAAGTTCAGTGTATTATTATATTCTTATTTAATAAAAAATATTAATTATAGAAAATTTTAACATTTATAAAAAAAATCTTCATAAAAAGATGATTAAATATTTTTTGTTTATTTAATTCATTAGTCATATTTCTTAATTATTATTAATTATTGCTTAAAAAAAATTATATATGTTAATTCTGTTTTCTCTTACAGATACAGAAAACATCAGATTTGTATTTGCAGCAGTGAAAGACACCATTCTACAATTAAACTTAAAAGAATATAATCTGGTTTAGATGGCAATACATAAAATTCAGGATGGACTTAAGAATTTTTCTTATACCCTGACCAAGGTATCAGTGTGAACTCTGTTAAGTTAGAAATGGAGAAGAGACGAAAAAAGCAGAAAATGAATAGTAATTTATGGTGCCATCAACATTGTCGCTGCTCCATTACAAGTGTACCAACTATTGATTAGTAAAATTTATAACGGAGGTAACAGCGATGAACAAATATGGACCTAAATCTGAGCGTTATACGTTCTTTCCTAACCTTCTCACTGTCAATACCAACAAATTGATTTAGTTTCATACTCTATTTGTTGAATTTATTACCTTTTTATAGATTAGTTTAGTCAATCATGCCTGGCTGACTGCGTAATCGTCTAATTTTTATATAATGATACCATGAGCAACACATAAATAAACATATAAGATAGAATGCAGCCATGCGATACAATGTCTGTCCAAGTGTTCATCTCAAATCGAGAGATCTCAGCAAGAAACTGAAGAGAAGAAGGACAAATACTTTTTAATCACAAATAGTCAGTGACACAAGTGAGAGCAATTCTAGTGCCATTTACTAGTGTGGTGTTTTTATTGCAGTCCCTTCTTAGATGCAAAAAGCCAAAGTGTTTTTTTATCTGTGCCAGAAGCAAGTAAAAATTTTTTCTGCATGTGACTCAAATTCATAATTCATCGTATAAATATTGTTATATATAATATATAAAATGAAAAATAGGTTAGCATTGAAAAAAGCAACATAAAACCAACAAGAAGGAAACTTTACCACCCTTCAATATTAAGAAATTATTAGAAAACATCTGTTTGATGTGATTTTAGGTAATTAGGAGTTGAAAGGTTGCAGATTCTTCTGCTGTCTTTTTTCTCCATAGGCTGTGTACGGAATGTGAGGGCTGCGATCTCATACCATACAATTATAATCCTGCAAGTTACAAACGATGTAAAAGTCTTATCATGATACTTTTCCTTTCATCCAGCCCTCGCTTATTGACACAGCATTGTGTAGCTAGGGACATGGTTTAAGAACATGTGGCCCTAGTTCACATTGTATCCACATTACAGTGTATGTATGAACTGCTCACTGCCTGCGCTCGCTCATGCTGGCTAGCGCGCTGCCCACTGCTTGTATTCTCTAATGGTTCAATAAATTGCTGTTTGTGTCACCTTTTAATGTTCTAAGCAAAGAACATTTGTATAAAGATGATAGAAACTGCTTTGCATAAATCTAGAGAATACTTGCACAATTGACAGTGTTAGTCAAATCAGTGAATTAGGGTGTGACATTTAGATATATATAATCTGAATGTCTAACCCTGATGTTACTAACACTGCACGCACACTGGGCAGCATATGTCATACCTACTTTGGTTGAAACATTGAGTTTATATGAAAGAAAAAATATATAAATACATTGAATAAAATATAATATTAAGAGATAATAACAAATAATATTGAATAATAATAGTAATAATAATAATAATAATTAATAATATTAATAATAATAATATTAATAATAATATTAATAATAATAATAATACTGCTTGGTTTTCAGTGAGAGTGTATAATTAAAAAGAATGAATGACAATGAAAGAGAGGAAATAAATGTGTATTCTCTCAAACTGAGAAAAAATGATAGTAAAAGTGAAAGAAAGAAAAAGAAAGAGAGAGATAGATTGAATGAGTGAGAGAGAAAAAGAAAGAGAAAGTGAAAGTGAGAGAATGTAATTTACAAGGGAATGTCGGCAACTAATTTTAATGAAACTTTGGATAAGTGTTCATTAGATTTATCTAAGAATCTAGCTATAATTTGTTTGTACTATTTTTTAATTTAAGGAAGAAATTAATCTTTTATTCGAATTATCTCTTTTATTTAAGTACTTATAAATTATAAACGACAAAAGATATTAAAAAAATCTAAAATATAAATTATATGTATATAAATTATACTATTTCTTAAAACTTATAAATTTTTGCAAACATTTTTTTGAAAGAATCTTTTTTTTTTTTGAAAATTTTAATTTTTTTGTGAATAAAAATATCTATTCATTATAAATTTAATATTAAAATATATAATTATTATAATTATTCTGTGTATAAAATTATTATCTTAAATTTTGTAAAATTTAATATTCTCTATATTAGTTATTAATTTATATAATTTTTTCATATATTCTACATAACATTATATAAATATAACCATAAAATTAATTTATCAGTAATGTTTTACAACAAAGTTTATTTTGTACTCTTTCTATAATATATATATACATATATATATCTATAAAAATATAATCTATAAATATAATAATAGGAAGCACAATGGAAAACATGGTCGAGATATTATAAGAAATAAATTATATTAAAGATTGAAGAAAATTTATTCGATATAATTATTATAATAGTTAAATTCTTTAAAAAAGTATTTGAAATATAAATATTTCATATATCAAGCACAACGAAGTTAGCTAATTCTTCATATTATATTACATAAATATATTACATTACATAAATTTTCCTAGCCTATTTTGTAAAATGTAATATAATTTATTAAATTTTCATACTAAGACGAAGATTCTTCTATATATGTTTACTTTTGTATGTTTAAACAAATTCTGAAATTTAACCAAGGACAATTCTAAGAAATTGCAGTTTTATAATATTATTTTTTTGATGTAAATTAACATCATGATTTAATAAAATAACTCGTTCTAAAAAAATTTTCACAATTCTTCCATATTTAAAAACCAAAAACATTAAAAGACTGTGTAGTCTTCCTGTTGTCTTCTTTAATATCGCGAGAAAAACTTTACTTCCTTTTTATGAGGAATAAGATCTTATAAGTGTTTTTGTAAACAATATCTATTTCATAAATCTAGCATACAATATATAGTTCAAGATTCTTCATTTAAAATAAAATTTTTAAATAATTTGAAATGGTAAGAAATCAAATTTTTAAATAAAAAAAATAAAATTACAAGTTAATTATTTTGCAGATTTCAATTTAGTTCGAATTAACTACTTACTTTCTTTAAATAATAATAATAATTAAAATAATAATTGTATAAAGAGATGAAAGCAATTCTCATCATTTTTGTTGGTATTGAATAATTAATTAAGTAATTGGTATTGAGTAATACGATATTAATATTCAATTTTATTATTATAATAGAATTATCATATCTATTTCATTATTGAATTTTTTTATTCTCAATAAATTACAAATTTCGTTATTTTATGAAACTATTTATTTTTTTTTAAAAAAATTCGATATGAATTTATCTTTCTATCTGACAATATAATAAAATATTGGCAAATCAATATTTTCATTCACTTATAAAGATTATTTTCGAATATTCATGTCATGAATTATTAAATCTCTATATTTTAAATAATCAAAAATTTTTTTAGATTTATGAATTACGATACAATTTATTAAATATTTTTTTATTTTTTTTGTCGTTTATGATTTATAGATACTAAAATAAAAAGGATAACTCGGATAAAGAGAATGATTTTTCTCTTAAATTAAAAAATGGAAACAAAAATTAAATTCTTAAATGGACACTTGTGCAAAATTTTATTAAAAAATCGACATGTATCAACTACTGACGTTCTCTTGTTAGCTGTATGATATGTATGCACAGCATGTGAAACATTTTAACAAAAGATAAAAATTTGGTTGAGACGAACGGGCTTTCTTTCGCCTGATTCGAGAACGAACGAGTGACACGCAAATTTGTGGCTATAGTTCATTTGTAAATCATTTTTTGTCAAAAGTATACATTTTTCTGAAAGCATAATATGTTGGGTATTCTTTCTGTGTGTATAAAATGTAAACACCTACCAAGCCCAAAATGAAATCAATGTTTCTAACTTATTTATAATAAATAATATACATTAATGATAAAAATAAACGCAGTTTGTGACAGTAATATCAATGCATGATACCGCATTTACCTCGTATATTTACCTCAAAAAATAGTAATCCTTGAATATAATAATAATCCTTGATCCTATTCATGCTATTTTGTGAATTATGTTTAATTATGGCTTTTAATAAAAAAAGTACTTTATTTTCAATTATATTTTGTTTATGTAATAGTTTTTATAAAAATATATATATACAAAAATAATATATGTATATAATTTTATTTAAAAAAATATATATATTTTCGTTTAAAAATGTAAACATGGAATTTATATTATCATTTTTACATGAATTTGTGAAATAAAATTTATATACAATTAATTTGTTATATTAATATATATTCTTTGTTTTATTTAGATAATCATTTTAATGAAATAAAATTAAGAATGGAAATATTTAAACATTAAAAAATATATATTTGTTAATAATTTATTAATGTAATTTAATGATCGTAAATTTTTATTTTATTATTTAAAAAATATAATATGTTGGATATTCTTTTTATATATCATTTCTATTATTATAATATTATAATATAAAAAAATACATTAACAAGTATATTTCATTGTAGTATTTTATACAATAGTCGATTATCCGAATTAATTGAGAGACAAATCTTAGATAAGCAGTTTTTCGAATAATCATAAAATAAGAACCAAATTTATGAGTACACCAAACTAAATGTAGAATGCATTTTCGAAAATGTAAACATTTTTAGATATACTAATTTAAATTTAAATAGCTTAAATATATATATTCACTTAGCTTGTATAATCGAATTTAAATAATTCATTCTTTATTTATAATTTATGTTCTATTGTATTGTATAAATTTTGTTATCAAAAATACATAATGAATTATGAATTTAAACCAAAATAATATTAGATTCTTATAGAAAAATTTGTAATTCGCGCACAAGACTGTTGTAAAACGTAGGCCAATGAGAAAATGGGTCGCCTAGCGGCGCATTTCCAAACATGCCGTTGAATTAAGGCGAGAATGTACTGTGAAAAGAATGTCTGATGCGGTGAAGAGAAAGCGCGCGCGCGCAACGTATGTACATGATCGCGGTGTCGTTTATACAAGTATAATCCTGCGGAGGATCATCGAAAGGACTACACCCCTACAGTAGAGAGAGTCAAGCTTTGTCACTGAATTATACTTGTATAGTGAATAAAACCACGCAGTGAAAAAATGAGTCTTCTGCTAGAAGAGGAAGAAATTGACGAGTGAGTGTTTCTGTCATTTGTAATCATATTTTCTACGTTTAAGTTTCGTCTCCACGAGAGTGTTTCCTCCCTTTGGTTCAATTTGCAAAAAAGGGCTTGGCTATGCGCAAAATTTTATGAGATAATAAACAATTTTCGATGCGTGAATAGTAACATTACGATAGTTGTTAATGATAGATTGTTTATAATAACTGTTTTAATAATTTACATGATTATGTTTCCTATGAAACTTTATGAGATTGTTATAGAAGCTACAAGTGTATAATTGCGAAGACATGTGATTCGAAAATCGAGTCTTTTTCGAAAATATAATTTATGATGTAAATAATGATACAATATACTAAAAAATCATTGTGTTCTTATTCGTGATGTCAATATTTCTTTTATTGTTTGATACATACGATAAATTTTTTCAATAGTATAAATACAATTAGAATTATTTCTTAAGTAAAAAGTTCTGTTCTTATGTTTTTATAATCTTTCTTTGATTTTATGTATAAATAAATTGATATTTAATAGGAAATAAAAAATAATTTATAAAATATTAATTTTTAATATAAAATGAAATTTTATTTAAAATTTTTAATATAAAATGAAAAATTAAAAGATTTAATTTTATGGATGAAAAAAAAAATATCGTCAAAGTAAATAAGAAAAAATGAAATATTAAATTGTATTATATAAAAATATATATAATAAATAAATTATATATAAATTTATAAGATAATAGCATGTATAATTGAATTTAAATCGGAAAAATAAAATTTATGCAAAATTAAGTTTATATCAATGAAAAATACTTATTATTTGTTTACATTGAAACATATTAAAAAATTTTTGCATTAAAAGAAAGATAAAAAAAATATTTGAATTCATGTTCATATACATATATATTTTAGCTATCAATGGTCAGCAACGAAATGGACGATCGATGTGATATGACCATGTATTGTAATAACATGCATGTGTCATGATTCTTTTCCTCAAGTCCATGTATTCGTTTGATTAAATTGTGAAAAAATAAAAGTTATTTAAATTATCTAATTAATTATACGATTATTAAATAATCTGACTATTTTTAACTTTTAATTAATTTATTTTGAATTTTATAAAATATGCTTTTCATTATTAAATGACTAGTATATAATATGAAGTTGCATTTAAACAATTTTTTAGTATTTTAATATGATGTTTTTATATATAAATAATTTTTTTTATTGATTTTTCTTTTAAGAAATCTAATTTTTTTACGCAAATTTTAGTAATATAGTCAATAAATATTTTTAGATTCTCAATTAAAAATAATTGAATTCTAATTACCAAAATTTTTATATGAAATATACATTAATGTTTTTTTGTATTTGCATTCAATACATATATAATTGTATATATATATAAATAAATTTTCTGTTTTAAAAATTTAATATCCTTAATATAATTATCGTATTTCATTGAATTTAAGAAAATTTAATTATATAATTTATGATGTGATAATAATATTATTTAAAGTGTTTAATAAAATAAAAAGATTTAATAGAATAATAAATCTTAAAAAATAATTCTAATATTAATTACAAAATAGATTTTGTTTGAAAATCTATTGCTTGTTAAAATATTTTGTTTAAAAATTAAAATTTTCATTTTTACATTGAAATTATTTTTCTTAAAATATATTATTTTTCATACTATAACAGTTTGGAAATTGGTTCTTTTCTATTAAATTATTCTGATATTATCATATTTAATATTCTATTTGATAAATAATTAAAGAATCCTTAGTTTAAAATTTTTTAATCTTATTATATTATACAATTTTATATTATTAAAAAAAATATTGAATATATTCTTATTTTATAATTTCTAATATATTTATTAAATCATTTTACTAGATAATCATTTTACTAGATAACTAATTACATTATGTTAAATTATTTAATTCTTAATTTAAAAAGAAGAGAGAGTAAAAAAAAATTCTGAATAGTTTTAATTAATATTAATTATATATATGCAATATAAAAAAATTAATATAGTATACTGTTTATAAAATATTATTTTTGTTAATAATTACATTTAAAAATTTTTATATAACAATTCAATTCATTTATAATTCATCATTTTTTTTTATATGAATAATATTTTATTCAAAATTTATTCAAAATAATTTACATTTTAACAAATTAGAATTGTCCAACGATATTAAAACACGAATACAATTAATTTATTTTTATATGTATTAAAATATTTAATAAATATAAATTCTATGTTCGATACATATATTTTTTTTGTTTTCACTAGTATTTTACACTTTTGAATATATCTATCTTTTTGAAATTACAAAATGCGATGTATTAAATATTATTTCACAAATACCATTTTTGTTAATTTGATAGATATCGATTTTTAAAGTTAAAATCGATCTGATTTTTTTTATAAATGTATATATAGATTTATTTTAAAATGTGTGCTAAAAATTTTAAATGCATTTGAATCTCAAGTACGTAATTTATTGATAAAAAAATCGATCATTAATATCTGTTTAATAATAATAATTAAAAGGAAACTTTGTCTATAAAAAATATATTGTGTATTTCTAAATATTGTTTCTAAATATTTCTAAATATTTCTAAATAATCTGTATTTCTAAATATATTGTTTAATTATATTAAAATTTTTCAAGTTTTCTTTTTTTTTTTTTTGCTTTCCTTTTACACAAATATCATTATTTTAAATATTTCCAATTTTTTATTTTTAAAAAATGTAATTTTTTGGTTAAAAATCTATTGGATATAAACAAGAATTGAATTTTAATTTTTTTTCGAGATACTTAAACTACATAAACTGCGCTAAAAATAAAAGAAGGTTGCATGTTTTAATATGTTCCAGGATATAGACAACGCATGTATTAAACTTTTATCAACATGATTCCATTTTATTTAAGAACTTTAAGTTACATAAAGAATCTTGTTCAGATATTATAAAAGATATTCAAATATAGATTATTCAAATATAGATTATAATTTCTTTTTCTGTATTTTCTATTATACGAACACGATAGTAGAATTTTTTAATTATATAATTGAAAAAAAGAAATAGTATTGTTAAAAATTATTGTTATTTATAAATATTAAAAAATTTACAATTTTTAATTTACGACATTTCAAACATTTTAATATTTATTTTATTAAAAATAATCAAAATTTGACTTAATTCATTAAAAATTCAAGCATTTTCGAGCATTTGCAATTATCTAATAAATACAAATTTCAAATTTAATTATAACCGCAAATGTAAATTTATATAAATATATATGTACATATCATATAATATAAATTTATATACTGCAAAATAAATTTAATTAGCATAGTATATTTTCGTAAAATAATTATACTATATAATAATATTCCTAAAATAATTAATATGAAATTAATTATTATATAGAATATCTAGAAAATTTCTGCTTAATTTTATAAATTATGTCACACATTAAGGATATTTATAACTATCGTGAATCTGTTACAGCGCACAAGAAAAATCAATACGTATATTTAATTATTTATTTATTAATAAATAAACATCAAAGACAATTAAAAATAATATTATCGAATTTAAACTAATCAAATTATACCTATGTAGATTCATTTAGATTATGTAGATTTGTTTAATAAAAATTATCTAAAATTATCTAATAATATTAAAATATTTTTTTTAAAATTTATTTTTCATTTATCAAGTTAGAATTATTTTTACTTGTTAGCAAGATTTTTATTTTATCGCATATCATCATTTTTCTAAATGATTTAATAACTCGATTTAATAAATCGATGATAATATCAATGAGAAAGAAATCAATTCTATAATTTAATAAAAAATTGAATATTAATCATATTAATATAATTTGGAAATATTTTGTTTACAGATTTTTTTAATTTAATTCACAAATTATAAATTATGAGAATTTATGAAATTATTTATTATGAAAAGAATTTATTATGAAAATTTTGTGATTTATTTAAATTTTCTGTAATATAATTACAGATAATTATTTTAGTTATGCAATGTAACATTGAAATTAATTGAAAAAAAGTATAAATATTACAATATATTTTTACTCTATTGAAAAGAAAAAAAACAAAATATTGACAAGAGTAGTTTTCGTTAAATACTTCGGCTATCATAAATCATAATTTCCATGTTTTCCATTGCAAGCAAACATCTCTATTTAAAATTTTATTTCGCACTGTTTCGCATGAATATATATCTGAATATATACCTGGCCGCACCCTTGATGTGTCTGATTCTTCGGTTTCTATGACGACGAGGATAGAATGTCAGAATTGTCTCATTGTGTTTCGAAAGGATGAGACATGATCCGATTTGAAAAGTGCTCTGTTTTAGAGTTATATGAAAAAATCAGATATACTAATATTTGAAAAATATTTGTATTTTTGACGCATGAGAAATGAGTTATTAAACTGAAAAATAAAATAAATGATAATAATAATACTATAATCAATATGAATAAATAATAATAAAATGTTGTATTTTAATGATACATATAATATGATAATTTAAAAATTTTAAAATAATCAAAAATATTTTTCTCTATAATTTTTTAATTAATTTGTAAAATAAAAAGAAATATATATAAATCAAAATTGAATGTCATTTATTATTTTACTTTAAATAATATTTGAATAATGATCATTTTATTTCGTTTAACTATTTTTATTTGATGTAACAACAAGAATATAAAGGTAGAATAGTTTTTCTACGTGAAATCTATTCTTAGAATTCATTTTCCATATTATTTAAATCTAATTACTTTTTTATGTACTTTTTAATCTGAAACGAAATTTGTATATAAGAAGAACTTTATTATTTGATTATTTAAAATAATTAAATATTTTAGAATTTATTTATAAATATCTTTAAATAAATTTATTTTTTATTTTATTTGAAATAATTATTTTTTCCGTTTATTATTTTATTTCAAATAAAAAATATCCAAAATCTCTTTGCGTGTATTCGAACAATCATTTTCTATCTGAATAGAAAGTCTCAAGTATTTTATGGTGATTTCACTGAACCTTATTGATTTCCACTTTCTGTTGTATTTCCACAGACAGAATAAGTACAAGGTAATCTACACGAACGAATAAAAGATAGTAACTTGAATAGAACTGAACAGAATATCATTTATTCTTACATTAATCATCTCAATTTCACTAAATATGTTTAGAAAACTAAAAAAAAAAAAAACAATAATATAATTATGATTACATATTTCTTTCATATTTATGTAATTTTGCTTATTTTCATTTTATATTGTTGTAATGTACCTGAATTTGTGATAATTTTTTCCTGAAGATTGATTAAAAAGAATAAAATAATAAAGTAAATTTTTATTATTGTTCTGTTGTGCTCTTAAATATGACTTCTAAGATTCAGAGAAAGACTAAGAAACATTGAACTCAAGTAATCTTGACAAGAGGCTTTGTGTTTTATTCTAAATTTTTTTTTGAAAAAATTTTCACAAGTTGTTTTCAACTACCTTTTTTAATCATCTTGTCTAAATGAGAATTTTACAAAAGAAAAAAATCTTAGCGAAAAAATTCTGCACGTTGTTCTCTTGATTTTCAAAGAACTACTAACAATTTTATTATCTTTTCTGCAATTGATATTATCTCGCATACCTTGATTGCGTTATCATTTAGACACAACATTCACTTATTTATTGACTTCATAAGAATTTTTTATAGATGTACATATTTCTATTATATTTATCTTGTTCTCTTTTCTTGTTTAATTATATTTCATATTTTTTTGCAATAAAATTTTAATACGAAAATATAATTATTTAATTATTTTAATTATTTTTTCTCTAATTATTTTATTTTAATTAATTATAAGTATATAAAATATAATTAAAATATAAAAGATATTAATACAAAAAAAAACAGCATTATAATTTTTATGTATAAAAATAATATAAATAGAAATATAATAAAGTGTTCAATTATGAATTATTATTCGCATTTTTATGCGTTCGATCATAAGTTGTTATATAATTTCGAATTTATTCCATAAAAAATAAAAATATAAAAATTAATAGAAAGAAATGAAAGATATTTATATTTTTTTGTTTTATTAAATTATCATAACTTTCTATATTATTTTATTACAATTTTTGTTAAATTATGCTTTATTCCATTATAAATTAATGAAAAATTTATATAACGTGAATCATGTTAAAATATTTCGTTATTTTAATCGTTTTTTAAAATACATAAATATACAATATAATTTTTCATTAATATATATATATTATCAAATTACATTATCAAATATGAAAATTAAATTATTGAGGTACATTATTATATGTATATATTAAAGGTGATAATGTTATACAAAGTTGGACTTTTACTTTAAATGTTAATCGACCTCCAGCAGAGAATAAATAGAAACTGTTCGTGCAGCATAGAAATTATCGATGAAACAAGCAGCACGCCAACCCTAGTATAATTCTGAACAAGAACAAAAATACAGGTATACATGTATATAGGTGATGTATATGCATATATAAAATATGAAACTTAATAAAAGAACGAATAACTTAATATATTATATAACATATACATCTTAAGTAAAATTAATTAAAATTTATCTTATCAAATTATATTATGAATTTTAAGTTGGAAGATAATTTGGTATACTTAAGTAACAAAACAAAAAAAAAGGAAGTGTCACGTGAACTTATGTTATTCTTTTAGATATGAATAGTGTACATATTTTTTTTCAGAATAAACATGAAACAACGTATTTCGTTTGATAAATAACAGTTATTTTCACGCATTCTTCTTTTCATTCTTTATATTTCTCACAAAATAGGAATGCTTTGCAACTGAGAAAGAAACATATCTGCAAGCATAAAATGTTATTTTTAACTTAGAAAAACATATAGATTATACAAAGCAAATCAAATGATATATCAGTATATATTTTACTACAGTAAAATCCAAACGTTCTATTATTTAAAATTTTCTCGTTGCGGATATTTTATTATCTTAATATCATATTTTTTACTAAAATATTTATTTTATATAAATATAATTAAATTTATTCGAATAAATAATATTTTATAAAACGCCAAATAAAAATCATTATTTATAAAAATTAATTGAATTAATTAAATTAAATATATTGAATTAAACGAAAATATAATTTTTAAAATAGAAAGTATAGATAATAATTAATATATTATTGGACAATGAAAAAATATAAAAGATTAATTTTTTTTAAGTAGGAAATCTCAGAATAACTATAGGTAATGGAATAGAATTAAAAAAAATTATAAAAAAGTTGTTAGTCTGTTTTTTTTTTCAAGTTTGTCCTTAATTCTGAATTACTGATTAAAATTTATTTCAATAATTTTTTATAATAACAATTTTATTTTTCAACATAATCCATTTTAATTATTTGTTAGTGAATTGTATCTATATATATATTATTATCAATGAATTATTTTATTTTTTCTCATTGAATCAGAATTAAAAACACAATATAAATCTAAATATCCATTAATATTCTGAAATTATAATTATTTTATAATAACTTATTTATTTGATTTTTTAAAAATCACACAATAAACCAGAATAAATTCCATTTAAATATATATGTTTATAAATTTCTTGTAACTGTAGAAACAAAAAATATTCATTAATTAAAAAAAACATTAATGAAAGATATTTTAAAATTTTTCTTCTTTTTATTTTCATTAATAATCTCATTATAATATATAAATTAAAACTGATTCATTTTATCGATTTTACTTTATTCTTTCTAGTATTGAGTATTTTTTTTTTCTTTTTTTTACCATATTTTTAATAAAATAATACTACTAGTAATTTAAAGAAATTTATCATTATTATTATTATTATTATGTTATTTATTAAAAAAATTGTTGAAGAAAGTGAAAAATATATATATTTATTGATACTAATTATCGATAATAATAAAATATTTTGCAATTAAGACATGTATCACACCTTGTCAATGATTACATACGTATATCACTGATGGTATACATATGGCACTCCTCTAAATGATAACGTTATCGATTGAAATTAAAATAATCTTTGTGCAACTTATTGTGCAAAAATTTTACTTTGTAAAATAACAATATTTCATATTAAATTCATTATTATGATTGTAAAATAATATTTTATTTTTTAATTTCTATTTAAAATTGCAAAGGAAAATTAATTATCAAGTTTACTATTTTAATTACTTTAGTGATGAATGATCAATGTAGATATTAATATAGATAAATATCAATATTTTTTTGATATTTTACTTTGGATATTAAATTTAAAATTAAATGTGATCACAATAAATAAATTAAAAGAAATTACTTATTTTATCTTCTCGTATAAAATATTATTTTAAAGGATATTTGTATAATTTTACATATAATTGTACCATTTTCCAGATGTTTAAAACAACAAGTTTATTGAATCTAAATACTTTTGATTTCATTTTTTGCATTCACGAGACATTAAACAAATAATATATCTTGAAAATATGTTGAGTAAACTTGAATCTGGATCACTGACCAGACAATTGATAGACAAATCGATAACATAATGTTTCAAAATGTATATTAATGCTAAGATATCTAGAGTTTTAAAAATTATATTATTACATTATTTATTATAATATATACATATATATAATTTTATTATTATTATTATTATTATATTTAATATTTATTCTGTATTAAGAATTGAAAGTAAATCTAATAAGATAATAATAAATTATCTGTCCTTATATTAAATTTTTATTTATATTTCAGAAATTTAAGAGACATAAATTTAGCAAGACATAATTGTAATAAATTTAAGAGACATAAAATTAGCGAGACATAAATCCTCCATAAGAATATTTTAAATTAATTTTCAAAGAATTTTTAAAGATTTTATTTGCCAAGCTTTATTTTTTGTGTTTAACGAAAAATATTTTTTTATATAATGTTAATGTATAGATTTGTTAGCTCTCTCTCTCTCTCTCTCTCTCTCTCTCTCTCTCTCTCTCTTTCATCATACTGCCACCTTTTTTTACTTCCATCTTGCTTCATTTAACGCAAATTTAAATTATTTATAATATAATAATATTATAAATATAGTATAATAAGTAAGGCTTAATCGATTTGTGTACCAATTTTCGTAATTATTTTGGTCTTTAGAATCAACTTTCTAAAAACATCAGCGAATATATTGACAATATTTTAATCTCTATAATATATAATAATCATAATACTATTATTTACATAATACTATTTATTTTTATAAATAATTGCAGAAATAAAAAATAAAATATTAAGTGAAATGAATTGGAATGAATTAATGGATAAAAATTAAAACTGCAAATATATATTTATTTCAATTAGTTTATAAGTGGTATTTATCATTATTATAAATATTATTATCTTTTTATACTTTTAAAATTATCTATTAACGAATTTTTAACTGTAAGAAAACTTGTTAAAGATAACTTTATGGTTAGAGGGTATTCCCTAGATTCTAAAGTATTCCTTAGAACTTATGGTATTTTCCTTTTTCTTATTCATCGTTTCGTAATCTTTGAGACTTTTTATTTTTTTATAAGATCATTATTTCAAATATTCAATGAAATATATTATAATAAAAATATATATCTATAATTAATCAAACAAACACTTTTTTAAAAGAAAAATATTGCTTCAAGAAATTTTCATTCGTGTATTATTTTCAAGAAAAATTATTTTTAATGATTATTTTAATTTTTAAAAATATAACATGAATTATTATAAATATAGCTGAAATAGTTTTAAATCAAATAATATAAAATATGATTTTTATCGAACTCCACGAAACCTTAATAAAATATGAACATATATATTATAAATTTTTTTTTGTTATTAACAATTAATAATTGTTTTAATCCTAATGAAAAAAAATCGATATATTTAAAAGTAATTTAAAATAATCAACTTCATTTATTAACATGTATGATATAAAATGATATAAAATTTTAAAATATTGTAAAAATATATAAATATATTAAAACTGGAATTATATATTTTTTTAATTTATTAGTTTTTTTGCTGTTAATAAATTTTTTATGAATATAATGCAAACAATGTATCATTAATTGACGTTAATTCACCAAATATGTTCATAATTAGAGATAAATTAAGATATTAAGCAGAATACCGATAAAAAAAGAAATTTCGTAAGATTCTTAAATCTTTGCACGTAACATCAGTGTTTCTTTTCACAAATTTTAATTCGGAAAGATTTGTTTTCGTTTTAGGTTAAACTGGTTTATACGTATATATATAAATATATATATATAAACGTTGGCAACGTTAATTATGATTATATGCGCGTGATTATATAACAAATATATTTTATATTTTTTAAAATAATTAATATCTATTTTTTGTATAGATATTGTAGTTTTTTTTATATTTTTTATATATTTTTATGTTATTTATAACATTGTATAAATTAGAGAAAATTTCTTTATTTTCATTTTTTATTTTATTTTAAGAAAAAAGAAATTTAGTGAAAAATATAGTAATATTATTATTAAAAGTTTTATGTTTTATGTTTCTAGTTCAGAATTAAATGTTGTTGAGTTGGTAATTTACTTATTTATCAGTTTCTTAGGAAAATTATTTTATTGATAAATTACTTGGAAATAAACTATAATAAATTTCTTGGGAAAATTATTTTATCAATAAATTAATAAAATTTCTTGTCTTATTTTTATTTTTAATAATAAAAATGATGATAATAGATATATATATTTTTGAAATTCAAAAAAAAGTAGTATACATTGTTTATAGATTTATATAAAATATTTTATATATTTAATTATAAAATATCGAAAAAATAAAAATATAATTTTAATAATTTTCTTCTAAATAATATTAAAAAATAATTAAAAAATATATTAATTTTTTAACATTTTATTAATTTTTTTTTAAGATAGGTATGTACATATATAATATAATATTCAACGCAAAATAATTGTAATAATAATATATTAATAATGAATAAATATATGATACTAATAAGTATATGATATTAATTATAAAGATTGATAATGAAATTTAAATATATTCAAAATATTTTTTTGTTATCTGCTTATATTTATTTTAAAAATAATTAAAAAATATATTAATACTTTAATTAATTAATATTAATTCTTTTTCTTATGAATTGTATGTATGAATCATTTTTATTATTAATATTATTGAGTTATTCATTTTATCAAAAAATATAATTCTTTTTTTCAAATCATGATTAATGCGATATCTTTATATTTATAAATAATATGTATTTACAAAATTTGCAATGTGTAATCTAGATTTGAATTTGGAATATTTTCAGGATTAGATACAAACATATCAGATACGTTCAATTTAACATATTTACAAAATTTTTATATTCTAATATATTAACAATAATTTTCCATCTAAAATAAAATAAAATCTATTTTTATATTATAAATTATTATGATAGTTTTTTATTTCTAAATTATAAATGTAATTTTTAATTTATATATAAACATGTATATATTCTCTCATTTAAATCAATATCATATATTATTGAATGTTTATCGATTTAAATCCGTGATGCACGCGGTGAACACATGAATAACTAAATGTAGTTAAGAAGAATATCAAATTTCTCTATCGCATAACTATTAGTCAATCACTATCAATAATTCCGAAAGAATCATGCATTAAAAATGGTTCAATGATTATACAATCTCAATTCCCTCCAATATATTCAATTTACATATATTTGTAACCATTCGCACATTATAGGTGCTAGTTATATAGCTATATTCGATGCAAATGTTTTATAGAGTGTTCGAACGAATATAAAATTTGAAGAATAATTCTAAAAACTGAAACAAGTACGAAAAATTATTATGCAAAAACTTATGTCAAGGCTTCATTTTTAAATTGGAAACGATTTAATTTTACGTTAAACAAAATAAGATGTTATGTTGCTTTAGTTTCATAATTCTATCTCTTTTCATTTACCGTAAAATTAAATTACTTGCAATCTCATAAATCCCAATCGATGTTTTTGTATACCAACTTTCTTTGTTCGTTTTAATTTCTAAGACTTCTCTTTTCTACCTGTTCCGAACATCGTGTACACGTGATTGTTTGGCAGCCAACAGACGACGTGGTGGGAATATGGAATGGTCGAGGCTCGATCCAGAGGGGAATCGAGATATAAAGGTCTCCCGAAGCATCGCAAAGATTCTATTCAGAGACCGGCATTGGTCGACATCGTTCAGAGAGCTTTACTCTTGGCGAGATTCCGACGTGTAATCGTGCGAAGGTCGTGAAATCGGTCACGCTTTTATTCTTTTCAAATTTTCGTTTTTTTCTCTGTACGATTCATCGTGTCATTTCAATATTCTGCTTAAGGAAATATTTGTACTCGATATATCGAAAAGCTTTAGTGATCAAAATGCCTACTTGCGCGTGTGAAAATCGTTTCTTGGACGAGGAGAGTCATGTATGTCAATTGAAACCGCCGATTGAAAATGACGAGGAAGAGATACAAGAATATGATCCTGCAGTTAGGTATTTGATTTTTTTTTTCTTTTTGTTCTTTCTTGACTAAGATATATGAAAATGGATAAAAAGAAATGTTGAATAAATTTGTCAATGATATTATCGTTTAAAAAATTTGAATTATTTATTTAATAAAAAAAATGAATTATTAATAAAAATATAAATGAATGAGTTCTTATATCAAAATACCTATAAAAACTTTATAGGAAACTTTACATAAATATTATTATCTATTATTATTTAAAATATTTAGATAATTTAATTATATGTATATATTATTCCTTGTTAATTATCAGAGAAAATTTATCAGAAAAAATTGTTATTATTACTTATATTTATTTAAAAATGTTTGAATAATTTAATTATATATGTATATATTATTATATTATACTATTATATTATATATATATTATATATTATTAATTCTTTCTATTCATTTCAATTATTTAAAATTTTATTAAAATTTCAATTAATTAAAAAAAAAAATTTTGTCTATTATAATACAAAATTAAAATAGTTTCGAATTGAAATTTGTTTATATATATACAATACTTGAGATTTGAATTAATTACTGTAGTTTTAAGTGTAATAGTTTATTGTATATATATCATCCGTTTTAATATTTTCTTCGTTTTTATTCTATATTTTGTTACATATTATTTTATCTGACTTTAAATTAATTAAAGATAGGATTTTGTATAAGTATCAGATGCAAACGTTTAAATGTATATAATATATTACGTACATATTGTATTTGCGCCAAAGAAGACATTTTCAAGAAGACTTTTCATTGCAGACATTTTCTAGAAACATCAATTCGTGTATATGGATTTTAGACAAATATATAATTTTAAATCAACATTTTGATAAATTTTCTTATCTTAAAATTATTTTTTTTTTAAATCATTTGGAAAACAATTTATTTTTAAAATAACATAATTTTATACGAAAATTAAATTAATATATACAATTCTTTATTATATAATTCTTATATAATTCTCTTTTTATTATTTCACTTCAAATGAATTCTATGTTATTTGTTATTATTATTTATTATTTGATGATATTTTGATATTTTGATAAAATTAACTGATTTCTTGATGCAATGTCAAATATTTGTTATTATTAATTTCTTATTAACAGTATTATATACTTATTATGATTATTATAACATTTATATCATAAAACATGTTCAATATTAATTCTAAATATTTCAGAAATCAATTTTCAATTAAAGAATAATTATGTCTTCAAATAATTTTATTTAATTTTTTATTTTCCTAAATATTTTTTTTTAAACTATTCTAATTGACCAAATAAAGAATACAACGTGAATTGAATGGTCCATTTAAATTAATTAGAAGACAAAGTTTTGATTATGTATCAATATTAAGGCTACATGCACACAATATAACATCATCGCAGATTTGCAATGACAGTTCGACATTTTTTCAATTAGTAACGAAATCATATGATGTGCATTACTATATTATATTACTAGAAATCGTATAATTGCAATGACGAAAGTCGTTCATGTGTATTGAGCCTTAAAGCATAAAGTCTAGTACGCACAAGCGAAATGACAATAAAATAATTATATTATTTTTAATGCCTAAGATCATGTAAATATTCTTATTGTAAAAACTATAAAAGTTTCAATATTTTTCATTGTATGCTCTCAATAATACTTGTATATACGTATACCAAATGTTTGGAATAATTTTTAAATATCGAATCAATATTAAACTCTAAATTATTAAAGTATCTTATTAATTAATCGTCTTATTCGAATCCGAAACATAATTGAGATGGAATAGACATGATATAATTATGTACAAATAGACCTTAAAGGTTGTTGCCCTTTAAAGAGTCTAACTACATACATCTAATGGATCGAATCAGCATCGATATATTCTCATTATTATGTGTATATATATATATATATTTCAATGAAAATACCACTTAACGACCATATACAAGTACATTCTTCTAAAATATATATAATAATGAATATATATATAAATTGATATGATAGTGCGTTGTTAAATGATTTCTAATTCATATAAAATCATTCATGTAAATAAAATAACTTAACCTAATAAAATAATAAATTTATTCAAAGTATATTGTTATATTGCTTTTTATTTTATTTCTTTTCATATATTATAAATATAATCTAGATAAGTTCAAAACTTTTAAGCAATATGATATATATATTAATTTTATAATATTTTATATTTTTATAATATAAATTTAGATAAATATCTTTAATTAAATTCTTTTAATTATATATATAATTCTTTTTGAATTAAACAAGGATTTAAATTCTTATTTATTATTTATTATTTAAATTTATATTTAAGACTTCTATTTATATTTAAAAAAAATCCCAACAACAATAATTTATAATACATTAAAAATAAGTTATTCATATATGTCAAATTATTTTATATTAATAATAATTATATTTAATATTAATAATTTATTATTTATTATTATTTATTCTATTGGTTATTACTCTAATGATGCTTAACTTGAATTTTATTATTGCAAAATTTGATTTAAGCATTATTTATATCCTATTATTTTTAATTAATAATGAACTTTTTAAATGTTTAATACTTTTTGTCTTCAAATATCTTCAAATATTTTCAATAAATTAATTCTTGTTAATTAATAAAGTTTCTATTTTATTAAATTATTAATTAAGAGATATTATTTCTTTCATAAACCTATAGATCTAAATAAATATAATTGTAATGTTAAAGATACACAGAAGAAAGAAGTGATTGATTATTTCTAATATAAAATAATTCGATCAAAATTTTCACATCAACGAATCAAATTATATCATAGCGAGAAAACAATAATCGAATCAATGCAAGCGCCCTCTTGATTGTTTATTAGTATGCTATCTTTGAAAAAAAAATGAAGAAAGAAAACAAAATTTGGAAAGTATATAATTAAAATAAAATAATAACGAGTTATACAATAGTAAAAATAGAATCTTTGGATAAGGAAAATTTCAATATATGGAAAATCTAAATACATTATTAATAATGCGTTATTAATAAAGAATGATACATGAGAATGTTTCTAGTGAAGGTTAGAATTGCAAAAAATGCTAAAAAATAGGATTTAACTTAGATCGCAAGGCAAGATCAATTATTATATTATAGCTGATGAATCCTGTGGCAGATAAAGAATTGCATATTATAAAAAAAATATGGAAGAAAAAATAATTACATAAAATAATTACATCAGATGATCGATCCCATTCGTAAAACAATGTTGCTAAAACAATTAATTATAAAATGCAAAAAAATAACGATATGAATAATCATATAAGAAACTTGATATAATTGACAAATTGAAAGAAATGGAAATAGAACTTGTAAAAGAATTTATTAACGATATATTAATAATATTATTATTATGCAGTATTTTTTATTTTCGACGAAAATACGAAAATTTTAGAATCATTATTGAAGTATAAGAAGAATTGCCAACCTTGAAAATATTGAAAATAAGATTATTAACAGAAGTTGAGGCTAGAAAAGATAAGAATGTATATATATTTTATTTAGGAATAATATTTACAAATAAAAGTTTAAAAAATAATTTTAAACTAAAGAAGGAATAAAAATTATGAAAAAAAAGGGAAAAAAAATAAAAACTATTAGAAAAATCAAAATCAATTACGCAGCAAAATATCAAAGATGAATATACGATGTCTAAGAATAACATTTCTGTATACCCGGAAATATCTCGGGAAAAAAAAGGCAGATATTTCGAACGAAGAATTTTTTCACATTTATGAATTGACTATTCTTGAGCATATATATTAAATTTTAAAGCCATGATTATCAAAAAATTAAGATTAAAGAAAAATGTAATATAGATCTTTTTGATAGGAAGAAAGAATTAAATAATTTTATATTAGATTATTTAAATAAAAAAGCTAAAAATATAATATAGAAAAAGAATTTTATAGAATTTGAAGTGATGTAAAATTATATAAAAAAAATAAAAAATATGGATGTGATAAAATATATAGATAACATATAGAAAAAATAGAAAATATAGATGACAGAAGAAACAGAACGCACAATATAAAAGACAAAAACTATGGATAATACAAAAAAGACAGAAGAAAAAGAATCAAAAGAAAAAAGATAACTAAGAAGAATTCTGTAGAGAAAGAAATAAATTACATAGAAAGGTATGTTTTTATATTAAGAATAAGAATTAATCTGGAGATATCAAAAGTTGTTTTTAGTAAAAATAAACAGCAACAACACAATAACAAAAATGATATATAAGATATATAAAGTTCAAGGTAGAGAAGCAATAAAGAATAATGAAAATTAAAATTAATTATCCTCATGCTATATTATCTTTAAAACTTGTTGGTTTTCTAAATACTGAAAAAATATTTTTATTAAATCCTTTAAAAAATCTAAAATATTATCAAAAAAAGAAAAATTTTAATAATAAACATATGCAATATATATATATATATATATATATATATATATATAT